>NC_034201.2:49104451-49119451 GCF_002021735.2 Oncorhynchus kisutch
GTTCTCTCTCTCCATCTCTCTATAAACAGTATCAGTTCTCTCTCTCCATCTCTCTATAAACAGTATCAGTTCTCTCTCTCCATCTCTCTATAAACAGTATCAGTTCTCTCCATCTCTATAAACAGCATCAGTTCTCTCTCTCCATCTCTCTATAAACAGTATCAGTTCTCTCCATCTCTATAAACAGTATCAGTTCTCTCTCTCCATCTCTCTATAAACAGTATCAGTTCTCTCCATCTCTCTATAAACAGTATCAGTTCTCTCTCTCCATCTCTCTATAAACAGTGTCAGTTCTCTCTCTCCATCTCTCTATAAACAGTGTCAGTTCTCTCTCTCCATCTCTCTATAAACAGTATCAGTTCTCTCCATCTCTCTATAAACAGTATCAGTTCTCTCTCTCCATCTCTCTGTAAACAGTATCAGTTCTCTCTCTCCATCTCTCTGTAAACAGTATCAGTTCTCTCTCTCCATCTCTCTATAAACAGTATCAGTTCTCTCCATCTCTCTATAAACAGTATCAGTTCTCTCCATCTCTCTATAAACAGTATCAGTTCTCTCTCTCCATCTCTCTATAAACAGTATCAGTTCTCTCCATCTCTCTGTAAACAGTATCAGTTCTCTCTCTCCATCTCTCTATAAACAGTATCAGTTCTCTCTCTCCATCTCTATAAACAGTATCAGTTCTCTCTCTCCATCTCTCTGTAAACAGTATCAGTTCTCTCTCTCTATCTCTATAAACAGTATCAGTTCTCTCTCTCCATCTCTCTGTAAACAGTATCAGTTCTCTCTCTCCATCTCTCTATAAACAGTATCAGTTCTCTCTCTCCATCTCTCTGTAAACAGTATCAGTTCTCTCTCTCCATCTCTCTGTAAACAGTATCAGTTCTCTCCATCTCTCTATAAACAGTATCAGTTCTCTCCATCTCTCTATAAACAGTATCAGTTCTCTCCATCTCTATAAACAGTATCAGTTCTCTCTCTCCATCTCTCTATAAACAGTATCAGTTCTCTCCATCTCTCTATAAACAGTATCAGTTCTCTCTCTCCATCTCTCTATAAACAGTATCAGTTCTCTCCATCTCTCTATAAACAGTATCAGTTCTCTCTCAATTCAATTCAATTCAAGGGGCTTTATTGGCATGGGAAACATGAGTTAACATTGCCAAAGCAAGTGAGGTAGATAATATATAAAGTGAAATAAACAATAAAAATTAACAGTAAACATTACACATACAGAAGTTTCAAAACAATAAAGACATTACGAATGTCATATTATATATATATATATATATACAGTGTTTTAACAATGTACAAATGGTAAAGGACACAAGATAAAATTTGTATTTACAATGGTGCGTTTTCTTCACTGGTTGCCCTTTTCTCGTGGCAACAGGTCACAAATCTTGCTGCTGTGATGGCACACTGTGGTATTTCACCCAGTAGATATGGGAGTTTTTCAAAATTGGATTTGTTTTCGAATTCTTTGTGGATCTGTGTAATCTGAGGGAAATATGTCTCTCTAATATGGTCATACATTGGGCAGGAGGTTAGGAAGTGCAGCTCAGTTTCCACCTCATTTTGTGGGCAGTGAGCTCATAGCCTGTCTTCTCTTGAGAGCCATGTCTGCCTACGGCGGCCTTTCTCAATAGCAAGGCTATGCTCACTGAGTCTGTACATAGTCAAAGCTTTCCTTAATTTTGGGTCAGTCACAGTGGTCAGGTATTCTGCCGCTGTGTACTCTCTGTGTAGGGCCAAATAGCATTTTAGCTTGCTCTGTTTTTTTGTTAATTCTTTCCAATGTGTCAAGTAATTATCTTTTTGTTTTCTCATGATTTGGTTGGGTCTAATTGTGCTGCTGTCCTGGGACTCTGTAGGGTGTGTTTGTGAACAGAGCCCCAGGACCAGCTTGCTTAGGGGACTCTTCTCCAGGTTCATCTCTCTGTAGGTGATGGCTTTGTTGTGGAAGGTTTGGGAATCGCTTCCTTTTAGGTGGTTGTAGAATTTAGCAGCTCTTTTCTGGATTTTGATAATTAGTGGGTATCGGCCTAATTCTGCTCTGCATGCATTATTTGGTGTTCTACGTTGTACACGGAGGATATTTTTGCAGAATTCTGCGTGCAGAGTCTCAATTTGGTGTTTGTCCCATTTTGTGAAGTCTTGGTTGGTGAGCGGACCCCAGACCTCACAACCATAAAGGGCAATGGGCTCTATGACTGATTCAAGTATTTTTAGCCAAATCCTAATTGGTATGTTGAAATTTATGTTCCTTTTGATGGCATAGAATGCCCTTCTTGCCTTGTCTCTCAGATCGTTCACAGCTTTGTGGAAGTTACCTGTGGCGCTGATGTTTAGGCCAAGGTATGTATAGTTTTTTGTGTGCTCTAGGGCAACAGTGTCTAGATGGAATTTGTATTTGTGGTCCTGTCTCTCTCTCTCTCTCTCTCTCTCTCTCTCTCTCTCTCTCTCTCTCAATTAAATTAAATAAAATTCAAGGGGCTTTATTGGCATGGGAAACGTGTTAACATTGCCAAAGCAAGTGAGGTAGATAATATACAAAAGTGAAATAAACAATAAAAATTAACAGTAAACATTACACATACAGAAGTTTCAAAACAATAAAGACATTACAAATGTTATATTATATATTTATATATATATTTACAGTGTTTTAACAATGTACAAATGGTTAAAGCACACAAGATAAAATAAATAAGCATAAATATGAGTTGTATTTACAATGGTGTTTGTTCTTCACTGGTTGCCCTTTTCTCGTGGCAACAGGTCACAAATCTTGCTGCTGTGATGGCACACTGTGGAATTTCACCCAGTAGATATGGGAGTTTATCAAAATTGGATTTATTTTCGAATTCTTTGTGGATCTGTGTAATCTGAGGGAAATATGTGTCTCTAATATGGTCATACATTTTGGGCAGGAGGTTAGGAAGTGCAGCTCAGTTTCCACCTCATTTTGTGGGCAGTGAGCACATAGCCTGTCTTCTCTTGAGGGCCAGGTCTGTCTACGGTGGCCTTTCTCAATAGCAAGGCTATGCTCACTGAGTCTGTAAATAGTCAAAGCTTTCCTTAAGTTTGGACCAGTCACCGTGGTCAGGTATTCTGCCGCTGTGTACTCTCTGTTTAGGGCCAGAGTTAAAGATGATGTTAAAGAGTTTTAGTATAGCCAATTGGAATTTGTTGTCTGTATATTTTATAATGTCATTGAGGATACCATCAACACCACAGGCCTTTTGGGTTGGAGGGTTTTTGTTTTGTCCTGTAGTTCATTCAAGGTAATTGGAGAATCCAGTGGGTTCTGGTAGTCTTTAATAGTTGATTCTAAGATCTGTATTTGATCATGTTTTTCTCTTTATTCTTTGTTATAGAGCCAATCAGATTGGAGAAGTGGTTTACCCATACATCTCTATTTTGGATAGATAATTATTTGTGTTGTTGTTTGTTTCCAATTTTCCCAGAAGTGGTTTGAGTCTATGGATTCTTCAATTACATTGAGCTGATTTCTGACGTGCTGTTCCTTCTTTTTCCGTAGTGTATTTCTGTATTGTTTTAGTGATTCACCATAGTGAAGGCGTAGACTCAGGTTTTCCGGGTCTCTATGTTTTTGGTTGGACAGGTTTCTCAATTTCTTTCTTAGATTTTTGCATTCTTCATCAAACCATTTGTCATTGTTGTTCATTTTCTTCGGTTTTCTATTTGAGATTTTTAGATTTGATAGGGAAGCTGAGAGGTCAAATATACTGTTAAGATTTTCTACTGCCAAGTTTACACCTTCATTATTACAGTGGAACATTTTACCCAGGAAATTGTCTAAAAGGGATTGAATTCGTTATTGCCTAATTGTTTTTTGGTAGGTTTCCAAACTGCATTCCTTCCATCTATAGCATTTCTTAATGTTACTCAGTTCCTTTGGCTTTGATGCCTCATGATTGAGTATTGATCTGTTCAAGTAGACTGTGATTTTGCTGTGGTCTGATAGGGGTGTCAGTGGGCTGACTGTGAACGCTCTGAGAGACTCTGGGTTGAGGTCAGTGATAAAGTAGTCTACAGTACTACTGCCAAGAGATGAGCTGTAGGTGTACCTTCCATAGGAGTCCCCTCGAAGCCTACCATTGACTATGTACATACCCAGCATGCAACAGAGCAGCAGGAGTTGTGACCTGTTTTAGTTGGCTATGTTGTCTCCCCCCCCCCCTCCCCCACACACACAGGACTGTGCTCTGATATCGCGCAATCAGGCGTTGGCGTCAGATTTGATGAATAACCCTCCCAGAATACTTTGCTCCTGATCAGGGCTTTACCTCACAGGAAGCATGTTCTGTCACAACGATTATTCTATCAGGATCACATTAACTCAAAACAAACACACAAACTCTCTGGGCCTACACGCTGACCTCCTTCATGACTGCCCTTAACAGGGCCAGCAGGAGACAACCTACACGCTGACCTCCTTCATGACTGCCCTTAACAGGGCCAGCAGGAGACAACCCACACGCTGACCTCCTTCATGACTGCCCTTAACAGGGCCAGCAGGAGACAACCTACACGCTGACCTCCTTCATGACTGCCCTTAACAGGGCCAGCAGGAGACAACCTACACGCTGACCTCCTTCATGACTGCCCTTAACAGGGCCAGCAGGAGACAACCCACACGCACGGGGACTCCTTCATGACTGCCCTTAACAGGGCCAGCAGGAGACAACCCACACGCTGACCTCCTTCATGACTGCCCTTAACAGGGCCAGCAGGAGACAACCCACACGCACGGGGACTCCTTCATGACTGTCCTTAACAGGGCATTTCTAGCCAAATGTAAAATTTTCCTGTTTTGACTAATTTAAGAGTGGGTTAGGTCTGCTCTATACCAAATTAGCATACCCCCTGAGTCCCTTCCCTGTTTCACACCTGGTAGTTTGGTGGATTGGACTACCAGCTCTCTGTAACCTCGAGGGCAACCAGTGGGTCCGTCTCCTCTATACCACCCACCTGGTAGTTTGGTGGATGGGACTATCAGCTCTCTGTAACCTAGAGGGCAACCAGTGGGTCCGTCTCCTCTATACCAGGTTTCTTGCAGGATGACATGGTCTGTTTTATCGATTTCTTTGGTGAAGTCCAGGTTCCTGCTCTTTAGGCCAAAGGCAGATGACCTCAGGCCTTGGATATTCCAGGATGATATAGTGAAGGCTTCGTGTTCCATAAAGTGTCCAATGTTGTTGGTCGTGTGGTTTGGCCTCAGACCAGTAAGTGTGAGCAGAGCCTGCTGAGCATTTAGTACATGCCATTGGTCTTGGGCTTGTTTAAGAGTGGGGGTTGGGCCTGTTTGCCTGGTCACGGCCTGGGCGTATGTGTGACTTCCATGTTGAGGCCCTCTTTGTGGGGGTGGGGTGCATGGGGTGGGCAGGAGGGGCATAGGTCTGATCTGGGGGGGCTAAATGGGGTGTGGGTGTAACAGTATAACTTTAGACCGTCCCCTCTCCCATACCCGGGCGCGAATCAGGGACCCTCTGCACACATCAACAACAGTCACCCACGAATCATCATTACCCATCGCTCCACAAAAGCCGCGGCCCTTGCAGAGCAAAGGGGAACTACTACTTCAAGGTCTCAGAGCAAGTGACGTCACCGATTGAAACGCTATTTAGCGCGCACCACCGCTAACTAAGCTAGCCGTTTCACATCCGTTACACCAGCACCACCGCTAACTAAGCTAGCCGTTTCACATCCGTTACACCAGCACCACCACTAACTAAGCTAGCCGTTTCACATCCGTTACACCAAAACCACCGCTAACTAAGCTAGCCGTTTCACATCCGTTACACCAGCACCACCGCTAACTAAGCTAGCCGTTTCACATCCGTTACACCAGCACCACCGCTAACTAAGCTAGCCGGTTCACATCCATTACATGGGCATGGTTGACTTGGGGGGAGAGTGTCTCGCTGGTCTGGGAGAGTGTCTCGCTGGTCTGGGAGAGTGTCTCGCTGGTCTGGGAGAGTGTCTCGCTGGTCTGGGAGAGTGTCTCGCTGGTCTGGGAGAGTGTCTCGCTGGTCTGGCTGTCTGTTGATCTGTTGCTCCTGTGTGAAGTGTTGGGGCTGCGTTTGAGAGCGATGTCCTTTAGAGTCCGGGCAAAGGTGGGCACTGCTGCCTTGTATAGGTGGACCTGGTCATAGAGGCTGTTCAAGTGGTGGGCCAGGAAAACATTTGGTTTTGAAGCACAGTCATGGGAAATACTTGCGTTTACCCGCTGTGTGGTAGAAGGGTGGAGATAAACACTTGTACATTGGGGAAAGTAGAAGAAGCTTTTTCAATCACTCCCTTTCCTACTGTGTTCTCAGGTGGTTTGTGCCTGTGTGGATTATCACGTGGCTGGGTGAGCCTAGTTGGTCCTCAGACAGAAGTCCTAGGGTGCACTGGGTGAACCTAGTTGGTCCTCAGACAGAAGGTCTAGGGTGCGCTGGGTGAACCTAGTTGGTCCTCAGGCAGAAGGTCTAGCGTGCGCTGGGGGAACCTAGTTGGTCCTCAGACAGAAGGTCTATGGTGCGCTGGGTGTATTATTATGTGGCTGGGTGAACCTAGTTGGTCCTCAGACAGAAGGTCTAGGGCGCGCTTGGTGAACCTAGTTGGTCCTCAGACAAAGGTCTAGGGCACGCTGGGTGAAACCTAGTTGGTCCTCAGACAGAAGGTCTAGGGTGCGCTGGGTGAACCTAGTTGGTTCTCAGGCAGAAGGTCTAGCGTGCGCTGGGTGAACCTAGTTGGTCCTCAGACAGAAGGTCTAGGGTGCGCTGGGTGTATTATTATGTGGCTGGGTGAACCTAGTTGGTCAGACAGAAGGTCTAGGGTGCGCTGGGTGAACCTAGTTGGTCCTCAGACAGTAGGTCTAGGTCGCGCTGGGTGTTTGGACACCAGAGTTTGGACACACTGTGTTTGTGAAAAAGGTTTTTTTCTTCTATATATTTCCCATTTGAGTCCATAAGTAGTACAATCTGTGTCTTGTGTATGTCCTCAGTGGGTGTGGGGGGGTTGGCGCTCAGAGGGGGTGAGAGCCGCTGGGCTTAGGGTTTTTCTTTTGTCTGTTCTGCTGTGATGTTGACTCTATGGTCAGGGTCTGGTGTGGACTGTTCTGCTGTGGTGTCGAGACTTAGGTCGGGTGCTGAGGTGGGCTGTTCTGCTGGCTTCTCTGTGGGGGTGGCCACCTCTAGTGGGTTGTTCTCTGTCACACGCCATCCCCCTCAACCTCTCCTCCAGCAGTCTGATCCTCTCCTCTAGTGCTCTGTTCTTCTCCTGATCCTGCTCTTTCTCCTGTTGAAGTTGTCTCACCACTGTCCAGAGTGCAGATATGTCTCTCTCCACCTCCAGCTCTCCGGGTCTGGTTAAGGGGGTGTTGTTGTGCTGGACTGTTGTCTGGGTCTGTGCTGACTGGAGTGTAAACACCTGCTTTTCCAGCTCCACCTGCCTTACCTCCAGCTGGGTGAATTCATCCTTCATTTCAATAAGGGACGAGTACTCTGTGCTGGGAGGTTGGCTTTCCACTTAGGGTTGTTCATCTGTGGGGTTATATAATGAAGAGGTCTGGTCTGACCCGCTCGGGGTGGCTCGTCTGTGGGGTTATATAATGAAGAGGTCTGGTCTGACCCGCTCGGGGTGGCTCGTCTGTGGGGTTATATAATGAAGAGGTCTGGTCTGACCCGCTCGGGGTGGGGGTATCTTTCTTAAGGGAGAGCTTCTCTTGCTGGGCTAATTCTTTAATTAGGTGAAAGTCCAGCTGAAACGGTTTGGGGTTGCCCTGTACCATTACTGTTCAAGACTTATAGAGATTTATATTAGCTGACTCAGAGTCCTCGTTGTCTAGTATCCTGAGTTTCCACCCCTCGTTAACCCCCCCTCTCTAGGGTAGTGTGCTAATATAGCACTGTGCCATGCCAGGGGATGGTTTGTGTGGAAGATAAGGTTGCTGATTCTCCCATTTTGTAATAGTCAGCAAAAAGTGTCTCTTGATTTTCCATAAGGAGCTTCATTTTGTAATAGTTGGTCCTTTCTTGCCTTATCATTCTTTACATGCAAAGGGTACTGTATTTTAATTACCTCTGAACAGTGGGAGGGAGCTTCTAAGGCCTCTCCATTTGGTTGGGGTAGACTGTGTGATTGTACCATTACTGTTCCGGACTTATAGATATTTATATTACCTGACTCTGAGTCCTCATTATCAAGTATTCTGAGTTTCCACCTCTCGTTAACCCCCCCCCCCCCCCCTCATAACAGAGGGGTAATGTTTTAATATAGCACTGTGCCATCACAGGGGAGATTAGCTGACTCAGAGTCCTCCTTGTCTAGTATCCTGAGTTTCCACCCCTCGTTAACCCCCCCTCTCTAGGGTAATGTGTTAATATAACACTGTGCCATCACAGGGGAGATTAGCTGACTCAGAGTCCTCCTTGTCTAGTATCCTGAGTTTCCACCCCTCGTTAACCCCCCCTCTCTAGGGTAATGTGTTAATATAGCACTGTGCCATCACAGGGGAGATTAGCTGACTCAGAGTCCTCCTTGTCTAGTATTCTGAGTTTCCACCCCTCGTTAACCCCCCCTCTTAACAGAGGGGTAATGTGTTAATATAGCACTGTGCCATCACAGGGGATTGTCTGTTTGGAATATAAGGTTGCTGATGTTCCCATTTTTATGATAGTCAGCAACCAGTGTTTCTTAATTTTCCATAAGGAGCTTCAAGTTGTGCTCTTTTCGTGTCTTGTCATTCTTTACATACACAGATCATACACATCTATTTGAAATACCTCTGAACAGCGGGAGGCAGCTTCTAAGGCCTCTCCATTTGGTTGGAGTAGACTGTGTGACTCTCCTGCCATTGTTGGGCTAATGAGCTTTGACACCTCTCACTTGACACGTCAGTGCTAGTTGAAGCTGTATCAAGCTTGGCAGAATTATGTTAGAATTCAGTCCTTATAAAGTAATGTTGTGTATTTTTCTTCTTGGCTTTTGGAAATAGAATATAGTTGCAGACTATTACTCACTCAGTTCCAGGTTGGATGGTGTTTTCAGGTTTCTGTTGTTTTCCAGAGAATTTGCTGTATAGAATAATAATCCTTGGTAGTTGTGATCGTGATCTCTGCTCTGCTCTGTCTCTCTCTCTCTCTCTCTCTCTGTCTCTCTCTGTCTCTCTGTCTCTCTCTGTCTCTCTCTGTCTCTCTCTGTCTCTCTCTCTGTCTCTCTCTCTGTCTCTCTCTGTCTCTCTCTGTCTCTCTCTGTCTCTCTCTCTGTCTCTCTCTCTGTCTCTCTCTGTCTCTCTCTCTCTCTGTCTCTCTCTCTGTCTCTCTCTGTCTCTCTCTGTCTCTCTCTGTCTCTCTCTCTGTCTCTCTCTCTGTCTCTCTCTCTGTCTCTCTCTCTGTCTCTCTCTGTCTCTCTCTGTCTCTCTCTGTCTCTCTCTGTCTCTCTCTCTCTCTGTCTCTCTCTCTGTCTCTCTCTGTCTCTCTCTCTGTCTCTCTCTCTGTCTCTCTCTCTGTCTCTCTCTCTGTCTCTCTCTCTGTCTCTCTCTCCCTCTCTCTCTGTCTCTCTCTCTGTCTCTCTCTCTCTCTCTCTGCCTCTCTCTCCCTCTCTCTCTGTCTCTCTCTCTCTCTCTCTGCCTCTCTCGGTCTCTCGCTCTCAATTTAATTTGAAGGTCTTTATTGTCATTTGAAACATATGTTTACATTGCCAAAACAAATGAAATAGATAATAAACAAAAGTGAAATAAACAAGAGAAACATTAAAATAGACATTTGAAATGTTATATTGTTATCTATGTACAGTGTTGTAGCAATGTTGAAGTTTAAAAGAGAAAATAAATCTGGGTTGTATTTACATTGTTGTTTGTTCCTCACTGGTTGCCCTTTTGTCATGACGACCCATCTTGCTGCTGTGATGTCACACTGTGGTATTTCACCTTTGTGATGAACATGAACATTCGTTCGTACCCTCGTTCTGACATAGTTTACAGCCTTGGTCAGAGCACTTTATTCTCCTGGGCTTTTTGGAAAAATATTTTAACGACGCCCTCCTGTAATTGAGCTCCTTGATGGAGAGAGTCACATGACGGCGGCTAGATGCTCTCCCTGCAGTCTGATCCTCAAGTCTGTTTGGACCAGCAATAACAGAGATAATAATACGAGAAGGGAGAGGGACAAAGAGGATCTACTTTCACATTTTAAATGTTCTTACTCGTTTCATTGCAGAGCAGAGGTGGAAAAAAGTACTCAATTGTCATACTTGAGTATCTTGAGACATCATTTACAGATAGCCAGGGGCACACTCTGACATCATTTACAGATAGCCAGGGGCACACTCTGACATCATTTACAGATAGCCAGGGGCACACTCTGACATCATTTACAGATAGCCAGGGGCACACTCTGACATCATTTACAGATAGCCAGGGGCACACTCTGACACTGAGACATCATTTACAGATGGCCAGGGACACACTCTGACATAATTTACAGATAGCCAGGGGCACACTCTGACACTCTGACATCATTTACAGATAGCCAGGGGCACACTCCAACACTCAGACATCATTTACAGATGGCCAGGGGCACACTCTGACATCATTTACAGATGGCCAGGGACACACTCTGACATCATTTACAGATGGCCAGGGACACACTCTGACATCATTTACAGATGGCCAGGGACACACTCTGAAATCATTTACAGATAGCCAGGGGCACACTCTGACACTCTGACATAATTTACATATAGCCAGGGGCACACTCTGACACTCAGACATCATTTACAGATGGCCAGGGGCACACTCTGACATCATTTACAGATAGCCAGGGACACACTCTGACACTCAGGCATCATTTACAAAGGAAGCTTTGTTCTCTGTTTAGTGAGTTCTCTAGATCAGAGGCAGTAGGGACGACCAGGGATGTTCTCTGTTTAGTGAGTCCTCCAGATCAGAGGCAGTAGGGATGACCAGGGATGTTCTCTGTTTAGTGAGTCCTCCAGATCAGAGGCAGTAGGGATGACCAGGGATGTTCTCTGTTTAGTGAGTCCTCCAGATCAGAGGCAGTAGGGACGACCAGGGATGTTCTCTGTTTAGTGAGTCTGCCAGATCAGAGGCAGTAGGGATGACCAGGGATGTTCTCTGTTTAGTGAGTCCTCCAGATCAGAGGCAGTAGGGACGACCAGGGATGTTCTCTGTTTAGTGAGTCTGCCAGATCAGAGGCAGTAGGGATGACCAGGGATGTTCTCTGTTTAGTGAGTCCTCCAGATCAGAGGCAGTAGGGACGACCAGGGATGTTCTCTGTTTAGTGAGTCTGCCAGATCAGAGGCAGTAGGGATGACCAGGGATGTTCTCTGTTTAGTGAGTCCTCCAGATCAGAGGCAGTAGGGACGACCAGGGATGTTCTCTGTTTAGTGAGTCCTCCAGATCAGAGGCAGTGGGGATGACCAGGTATGTTCTCTGTTTAGTGAGTCCTCCAGATCAGAGACAGTAGTGACGACCAGGGATGTTCTCTGTTTAGTGAGTCCTCCAGATCAGAGGCAGTAGGGATGACCAGGGATGTTCTCTTGATAAGTGCATGAATTGAACCCAGTAACAAGTACTTTTAGGTGTCACGAAAAAATGTAAGTGGTAAAAGGTACATTTTCTTTAGGAATGTAGTAAAGTAAAAGTAGTCAAAAATATAATTCGTAAAGTACAGATGAATAAATAAATAATAATAAAACTACTAAAGTAATACTTTAAAGTATGTTTTACTTTAAGTACTTTACTTTTTGTTGCAGCTTAGTCCCTCTCACAGAAGACACTGGTATAGTCGTTGCGATTGCTGCCAGCTGGCAGGGGGTAGAGCTGCCCCCCACTCATCAAACAGCCAGGACAGATGTGTCATTTCCATCAGCTGGTCCAACCCCTGAATTACAACAGCAAGATCTAGAACATTGAAGAAGAGCCAACAGAGTGGCAGGTCAACAGGAAACAGGGTTGGCCAACATTGGCCTCAACACTGTTCTATTCAAAAGATTGTCACGCTCATGCTATACCTTGAATGCTCCAGCTAGCACGTGTTGCTTATAAGAGGGCTACTTTTGTAGCACAGCAACTTCTGGTGCTTGGAGAACTGCCTGGAGAGGAGGGTCAGGTTAAGGGGTTTATCCTCTCACTAGAGAACACAGCCTGAGGTCCCAACACACTGAAGGCCCCCAGAATCTCCAGGTGTTTATCCTCACTAGAGAACACAGCCGGAGGTCCCAACACACTGAAGGCCCCCAGAATCTCCAGGTGTTTATCCTCACTGGAGAACACAGCCTGAGGTCCCAACACACTGAAGGCCCCCATAATCTCCCGGTGTTGGAACCTCTGGTCTAGGCTGTCCTGGAGGCCAGCAAGATATGGATCCATGAGCTAATTACAGCACTAAACAGAGAATAAGTGATTCATAGCTGTTTGTTTTAGTTTATCCAACACACATGATGGAACATTAGTTTCATCACAGCGTTTGAAAACAAATCTGTTTACCTCCTTTCTGAACCGTGCCCAGAGCTGCTTCCTGGTCTTGTTCTTTCCTACCTGGCCTCTCCCCTCTCCTCCTCCCCCCTCTCCTTCTCCTCCTCCCTCTCCTCCTCCTCTTCCTCCTCCTCCTCCTCCCTCTCTGAACCGAGGCCCAGATCTGCACCCTGGTCTTGGTGTTCTCCACCTGGCCTCTCCCCTCTCCGCTCTCCCTCTCCTCCGCTCTCCCTCTCCCTCTCCTCCTCCTCCCTCTCCTCCTCATCCCTCTCCTCCTCCTCCCTCTCCTTCTCCTCCTCCCTCTCCTCCTCCTCCCTCTCCTTCTCCTCCTCCCTCTCCTCCTTATCCCTCTCCTTATCCCTCTCCTCCTCATCCCTCTCCTCCTCCCTCTCCTCCTCCTCCCTCTCCTTCTCCTCCTCCCTCTCCTTCTCCTCCTCCCTCTCCTCCTTATCCCTCTCCTCCTCATCCCTCTCCTCCTCCCTCTCCTCCTCCCCCCTCTCCTTCTCCTCCTCCCCCCTCGCCTTTCTCCTCCTCTCCCCTCTCCGCTCTCCTTTTCCTCCTCCTCCCTCTCCTCCTCCTCCCTCTCCTCATCCTCCTCCTCCCTCTCCTCCTCTTCGATGTTGAATGGTCCCAGACCCATTGGGTCATCGAGGTCCTGGTGGAGTTGGCTCAGAAATAAACACATAACGCTGTTGACTAGTACAGACTACATATTGTTTTAGCCCTTAGCCTAATTAAAGAAAAGTTGACACCATGTGGTGTATTATACAGCCACAGCTTCAGTCGGTCAATTTGAAGCCACTTTCGGTCCTATCCGGATTGGCCATGGTGTGCACCTGGCCTTCCTCCTCTCTCCTCATCCCCCTTTTATCTACTCCTCCCCCTTTTATCTACTCCTCCCCCTTTTATCTACTCCTCCCCCTTTTATATACTCCACCCCCTTTTATCTACTCCACCCCCTTTTATCTACTCCTCCCCCTTTTATATACTCCTCCCCTTTTATATACTCCACCCCCTTTTATCTACTCCTCCCCCTTTTATCTACCCCTCCCCCTTTTATCTACTCCTCCCCCTTTTATCTCCTCCTCCTCCTCCCCCTTTTATTTACTCCTCCTTTTATCAAGTCCTCCTCTTCCTGCTTTTATCTCCTCCTCCTTTTATCTCCTCCCCCTTTTATCTACTCCTCCCCCTTTTATCTACTCCTCCCCCTTTTATCTACTCCTCCCCCTTTTATCTACTCCTCCCCCTTTTATCTCCTCCTCCTCCTTTTATCTCCTCCTCCCCCTTTTATCTCCTCCTCCTCCTCCCCCTTTTATTTACTCCTCCTTTTATCAAGTCCTCCTCTTCCTGCTTTTATCTCCTCCTCCTTTTATCTCCTCCTCCTTTGATCTACTCCTCGTCCTTTTATCTCCTCCTCCTTTGATCTACTCCTCGTCCTTTTATCTCCTCCTCCTTTGATCTACTCCTCCTCCTTTTATCTACTCCTCCTCCGCCTCCTTTTATCTACTCCTCTTTTATCTACTCCTCTTATCTACTCCTCCTCCACCTCTTATCTACTCTTCCCCTTTTATCTTCTCTTCCTTCCCCTTTTATCTTCTCCTTGTCTCTACTCTCCTCTCTCATTTTATCTTCCTTCCGGTCTCTCTCCTCTCCTACAGTTGAACAATCAGGAACGTTGTGTCGCAAAATCACTGAAAATGACAGACGTAAGCAGCACCTTTTGGTAAGAAGACAGTGCCGGTGTCGGTCAGTTTCTAGTGTAGCCAGGAGGAGGGTCTAGGTATAGTTTCTCTCTACTGTTTGTAGTGTAGCCAGGAGGAGGGTCTAGGTATAGTTTCTCTCTACTGTTTGTAGTGTAGCCAGGAGGAGGGTCTAGGTATAGTTTCTCTCTACTGTTTGTAGTGTAGCCAGGAGGAGGGTCTAGGTATAGTTTCTCTCTACTGTTTGTAGTGTAGCCAGGAGGAGGGTCTAGGTATAGTTTCTCTCTACTGTTTCTAGTGTAGCCAGGAGGAGGGTCTAGGTATAGTTTCTCTCTACTGTTTCTAGTGTAGCCAGGAGGAGGGTCTAGGTATAGTTTCTCTCTACTGTTTCTAGTGTAGCCAGGAGGAGGGTCTAGGTATAGTTTCTCTCTACTGTTTCTAGTGTAGCCAGGAGGAGGGTCTAGGTATAGTTTCTCTCTACTGTTTGTAGTGTAGCCAGGAGGAGGGTCTAGGTATAGTTTCTCTCTACTGTTTGTAGTGTAGCCAGGAGGAGGGTCTAGGTATAGTTTCTCTCTACTGTTTGTAGTGTAGCCAGGAGGAGGGTCTAGGTATAGTTTCTCTCTACTGTTTGTAGTGTAGCCAGGAGGAGGGTCTAGGTATAGTTTCTCTCTACTGTTTGTAGTGTAGCCAGGAGGAGGGTCTAGGTATAGTTTCTCTCTACTGTTTGTAGTGTAGCCAGGAGGAGGGTCTAGGTATAGTTTCTCTCTACTGTTTGTAGTGTAGCCAGGA
>NC_034201.2:49124451-49161951 GCF_002021735.2 Oncorhynchus kisutch
TGTTAACGTTATGGTGTTTATAGATGTACAACAACGTGTTGTTAACGTTATGGTGTTTATAGACGTACAACAATGTGTTGTTAACGTCACATTATGGTGTTTATAGACGTACAACAACGTGTTGTTAACGTCACGTTATGGTGTTTATAGACGTACAACAACGTGTTGTTAACGTCACTTTATGGTGTTTATAGACGTACAACAACGTGTTGTTACCGTCGCGTTATGGTGTTTATAGACGTACAACAACGTGTTGTTAACGTTATGGTGTTTATAGACGTACAACAACGTGTTGTTAACGTCATGTTATGGTGTTTATAGACGTACAACAACGTGTTGTTAACATCACGTTATGGTGTTTATAGACGTACAACAACGTGTTGTTAACGTCACATTATGGTGTTTATAGACGTACAACAACGTTTTGTTAACGTTGCGTTATGGTGTTTATAGACGTACAACAACATGTTGTTAACGTCACGTTATGGTGTTTATAGACGTACAACAACGTGTTGTTAACGTTATGGTGTTTATAGACGTACAACAACGTGTTGTTAACGTCATGTTATGGTGTTTATAGACGTACAACAACGTGTTGTTAACATCACGTTATGGTGTTTATAGACGTACAACAACGTGTTGTTAACGTCACATTATGGTGTTTATAGACGTACAACAACGTTTTGTTCACGTTATGGTGTTTATAGACGTACAACAACGTGTTGTTAACGTTATGGTGTTTATAGACGTACAACAACGTGTTGTTAACGTTATGGTGTTTATAGACGTACAACAACGTGTTGTTAACGTTATGGTGTTTATAGACGTACAACAACGTGTTGTTAACGTCATGGTGTTTATAGACGTACAACAATGTGTTGTTAACGTCACATTATGGTGTTTATAGACGTACAACAACGTGTTGTTAACGTCACGTTATGGTGTTTATAGACGTACAACAATGTGTTGTTAACGTTATGGTGTTTATAGACGTACAACAACGTGTTGTTAACGTCACGGTATGGTGTTTATAGACGTACAACAACGTGTTGTTAACGTCACGTTATGGTGTTTGAGAACTTTATGCTTTGCAGAATAATCATTGTAGAATTGCTCCATCAGGGCTGTCTTGGTTTTTCAACTTGGTATCTTGTAGTCTGGTTCTAGATATGCCATTAGGGTATTAGGGTATAGTGTAGCCAACAGGAGGAGGGGGGTCTAGGTATAGTGTAGCCAGGAGGAGGGTCTAGGTATAGTGTAGCCAGGAGGAGGTTCTAGGTATAGTGTAGCCAGGAGGAGGGTCTAGGTATAGTGTAGCCAGGAGGAGGGTCTAGGTATAGTGTAGCCAGGAGGAGGGTCTAGGTATAGTGTAGCCAGGAGGAGGGTCTAGGTATAGTGTAGCCAGGAGGAGGGTCTAGGTATAGTGTAGCCAGGAGGAGGGTCTAGGCATAGTGTAGCCAGGAGGAGGGTCTAGGCATAGTGTAGCCAACAGGAGGAGGGGGGTCTAGGTATAGTGTAGCCAGGAAGAGGGTCTAGGTATAGTGTAGCCAGGAGGAGGGTCTAGGCATAGTGTAGCCAATAGGAGGAGGAGGGTCTAGGTATAGTGTAGCCAGGAGGAGGGTCTAGGTATAGTGTAGCCAATAGGAAGCTGACATCATCTACCAACTGCTGCATATCAACTGCAATCATTTCTGTAATCAGCTGGGTCTCCCGGTGCCTCCCTTCCAGCACCTGTGTAGCAACCTTGCAATATTTTGCGTTTCTCCTTCTCATTTAACTTGTCGAAGTATTAACCTCGTGGAATTCGATATTTTGAACATTGAGATATTAAAGACGATCAGAAGCAGAGAAGAATATAAAGGAGTGAAAGAGACTGGGGTTTTACGTCAGAAGTTAATGGTTCTCTGTAGAAAGACTGATGACTTTGGAATGTGTTGGGTGGACGGGAGGAGAGCAACGTGTTGATATAGGGGAGACGGATGGACATCTGTGGATTAGGTGAAGGAGGGGTTGAGGTCAGGAGGTGAGGTCAGATACCCTGAAGGGAGTAATAAGGATTTAGCATCCTGCTACTCTTTTCCTGTTGAACCATAAGATGTAAGGATTGGAGAGAAGGAGGACGACTTAAGTGGAATATATATATCTGTGATGGGAGAACTGTTGGGTTGTCTGAATTACAGCTGTACAGAACCTTTGGAGTTTTGTGATGACGGCACTGTGTTTTTAAAAACTGTACAAAAAAATATGGATTTTTCCTAAACGTTAATGATCCCAAATGTGCTTTAAATATTTAAACATCATAGTTTGGAAATCCCGTTGTTAGTCTATACTGCCCATGATATGCCGTTGAAGTCAGAAGTTTACATACACCTTAGTCAAATACATTTAAACTCAGTTTTTTCACAATTCCTGGCATTTAATCCTCGTAAAAATTCCCTGTCTTAAGTCAGTTAGGATCACCACTTTATTTTAAGAATGTGAAATTTCAGAATAACAGTAGAGAGAAGGATTTATTTCAGCTCTTATTTCATTCATCACATTCCCTGTGGGTTAAAGGTTTACATACACTGAATTTGTATTTGGTAGCATTGCCTTTAAATTGTTTAACTTGGGTCAAACATTTTGGGTAATCATCCACAACCTCCCCACAATAAGTTGGGTGAATTTTGGCCCATTCCTTCTTACAGAGCTGGTGTAACTGAGTCAGGTTTGTAGGCCTCCTTGCTCACACACGCTTTTTCAGTTCTGCCCACAAATGTTCTATAGGGTTGAGGTCAGGGCTTTGTGATGCCACTCCAATACCTTGACTTTGTTGTCCTTAAGCCATTTTGCTACAACTTTGGAAGTATGCTTAGTGTCCTTGTTCATTTGGAAGACGCATTTGCGACCAAGCTTTAACTTCCTGACTTATGTCTTGAGATGTTGCTTCAATATATCCACAGAATTTTCCAGCCTCATGATGCCATCTATTTTGTGAAGAGCACCAGTCCCTCCTGCAGCAAAGCACCCCCACAGCATGATGCTGCCACCCCGTGCTTCACGGTTGGGATGGTGTTCTTTGGCTTGCAAGCCTCCCCCTTTTTCCTCCAAACATAACAATGGTCATTATGGCCAAACAGTTCTATTTTTGTTTCATCAGACCAAAGGACATTTCTTCAAAAAGTCCGATCTTTGTCTCCATGTGCAGTTGCAAACCATAGTCTGTTTTTTTTATGGCGGTTTTGGAGCAGTGTCTTCTTCCTTGCTGAGCGGCCTTTCAGGTTATGTCGATATAGGACTCGTTTTTACTGTGGATATAGATACTTTTGTACCTGTTTCCTCCAGCATCTTCACAAGGTCCTTTGCTGTTGTTCTGGGACTGATTTGCACTTTATTCTTGGTCAAGTCTTCTTGGATATGATGCTACAAGTTTGGCACACCTGTATTTGAGGAGTTTCTCCCATTCTTCTCTGCAGATCCTCTCAAGCTCTGTCAGGTTGGATGTTGAGCGTCGCTGCACAGCTATTTTCAGGTCTCTCCAGAGAAGTTTGGTCGGGTTCAAGTCCGGGCTCTGGCTGGGCCACTCAAGGACATTTATAGACTTGTCCTGAAGTCACTCTTGCGTTGTGTAGGCTGTGTGCTTAGGGTCGTTGTCCTGTTGGAAGGTGAACCTTCGCCCCAGTTTGAGGTCCTGAGTGCTCTGGACCAGGTTTTCATCACGGATCTCTCTGTACTTTTCTCCTTTCATCTTTCCCTCGATTCTGACTGGTCTCTCAGTCCCTGCTGCTTAAAAACATCCCCACAGCATGATGCTGTCACCACCATGTTTCACCGTAGGGATGGTGCCAGTTTTCCTCCGGATGTGATGCTTGACATTCAGGCAAAAGAGTTCAATCTTGGTTTCATCAGACCAGAGAATCTTGTTTCTCATGGCCTGAGAGTCCTTTAGGTGCCTTTTGGCAAACTCCAAGTGGACTGTCATGTGCCTTTTACTGAGGATTGGCTTCTGTCTGGGCACTCTATCATGAAGGCCTGATTGGTGGAGTGCTGCAGAGATGGTTGTCCTTCTGGAAGGTTCTACCATCTCCATAGAGTAACTCCGGAGCTCTGTCAGAGTGACCATTGGGTTCTTGATCACCTCCCTGACCAAGGCCCTTCTCCTCCGATTGCTCAGTTTGGCTGGTGGGCCAGCTCTAGGAAGTTCTTGATACAGACAGGAAACGGTTGAGTGTGAAAAACCCAGCAGCGCTGCAGTTCTTGACACACTCAAACCGGCGAGCCTTGCACCTACTACCATACTCTGTTCAAAGGCACTTAAACATTTAGTCTTGTCCCAATTCACCCTCTGAACATACACAATCCATGTCTCAATCACCCCCCCCCAGGTCTTATTTCTTAAATATACACACAAATATATAGAAATATATACACATTGAAAGAGAACATAATCCAAATAGTCATCAGACTAAGCTAAACTAAACTAAACTAAACTAAGCTAAGCTAAGCTAAACTAAACTAAGCTAAACTAAGCTAAACTAAACTAAACTAAGCTAAACTAAGCTAAACTAAACTAAGCTAAGCTAAGCTAAGCTAAACTAAGCTAAGCTAAACTAAGCTAAACTAAGCTAAACTAAACTGTAACATCTATCTCTGAACACCAATCCAGTTTTGATTTCTATTTGCCATATATTTTTCAACTATACTGTGATGTTTCACAAAAAGTTTGTTTTGAATCTGGTGTCGTTTTGTGTATCAGTTCATAAACTACAGTAGGGTTGCACATTTTGGGGAATATTCAGAGGTGGAAACTTTCCGTGGGAATTAACGGGAATATATGGCAATTAACAGAAATATGAAAATGAAAATGAATATTAAAACCATTTATAAAATATATATATGTGTTTTTGCATATATATATTTGGAGAAACATAAACCTTTTACTTCATAAGTAATTGCAAATGATTAAATCCTTCCAATAGAAATAAAAAAAACGATTTAGTTGAATTGAACCTAAAATTAAATGAGATGACTCTTCACATGGGATGATTTCACTGAACAACAAGTTAAAGGGAATATTGAATGATACCCAAAAAATGTTTTCAACAAAATTATAGTCTAGAAACTAAAGCTTTGGTTGTCTTCCTCTCAGGCTTCCATGTCTTCTCCATGGATCTCCTCAATGTCCGCCTCTTGAACATCAGACTCTGAGACCTCGTCTTCACTGTCACTTTCCAACCTTGTTGAGGATGGCTCGTTGTCAGGCTCAAAAAGCCAAACATTTGCCCGGATGGCCACCAATTTTTCAACCCTTGTAATGGTCAGCGTGCTTTGGTGTGTGTGTTCCCAAACTAGGACCAGTTGCGCTCTGAGGCGGCTGATGTTGGTGGGATTTGGAGGATGATGGAGGCAACAGAGGAAAGAGCCTCAGATCCACAAAGTCCCTTCTACCAGGTGGCTGATGAGATATGTTGGCACGACTGCCATATTGCTTCTCCATCCCAAAGCCCTTGCTTGGAAGTGTACTTCGCCAGACTGCCAAGATACTTGACCTCATCCAGGCCAAGGTGGCGAGACACGGTAGTGATAACTCCACAGGCCTTGTTGATCTCTAAACCAGACAGGATGCTCTTGCCAGCATACTTGGGGTCCAACATGCTGCGGTGTGGTTGGGCTTCAGGCAGTCTTCAAGCTTTTTGATGTTTTTCAGAACTGCAGTTTCCTCTGCTTAGAGCAACAGTGAAGTGGGCAGGGCAATACGGATTTCTTCTCTTACATCTGCAGGCAGAGTCTGAACATTAGACAGGATGGCATTGTCTCTCTCAATCTGTGCAATGTCTACTGCTATAGGTTTCAGGAGTTTCAGGCTGCTTACCACTCTCTCCCAAAATACATCATCTAGGAGGATCCTTTTGATGGAGCTGTCCATATTGCCAGACTGTGATATGGCCATTTCTTGGAGAGATTCCTTCCCCTCCAGGAGACTGTCAAACATGATGAGAACACCACCCCAATGGGTGTTGCTGGGCAGCTTCATTGTGGTGCTCTTATTCTTCTCACTTTGTTTTGTGAGGTAGATTTCTGCTATAACTTGAAGACCCTTCACATACCTAACCATTTCCTTGGCTCTCTTGTTTTCAGTGCCAAGATGTCCTTGAGGAGCAGATTCAATGCATGAGCAGTACAGCCAATAGGTGTGATGTGAGGGTAGGACTCCTCCACTTTAGACAAGCAGCCTTCATGTTCGCAGCATTGTCTGTCACCAGTGCAAATACCTTCTGTGGTCCAAGGTCATTGATGCCTGCCTTCAGCTCATCTGCAATGTAGAGACCTGTGTGTCAGTTGTCCCTTGTGTCTGTGCTCTTGTAGAACACTGGTTGAGGGGTGGAGATGATGTAGTTAATTATTCCTTGCCCACAAACATTTGACCACCCATCAGAGATGATTGCAATACAGTCTGCTTTCTCTATGATTTGCTTGACCTTCACTTGAACTCTGTTGAACTCTGCATCCAGCAAATGAGTAGATAAAGCATGTCTGGTTGGAGGGGTGTATGCTGGGCGAAGAACTTTCAAAAATCTCTTCCGATACACATAGTCTGTGAGCATCAGAGGTGAACCAGTTGCATATACACCTCGAGAAAGATATTAATCTACGTTCCTCCATTGAGTCAAAAACATTTATGAATCCAGGAGGACCATGAGCTGTTGCTATCGATAAGGTGTCTGATTCATCATTTACACCTTGAATAGAAGTAGAGGGACTTTTGTCAGAGGTTGCTTGATTGTCAGCACTGAGGGAACTTTATGCACTTGGCCAGATGATTCTGCATCTTTGTTGCATTCTTCACATATGATTTGGCACAATATTTACAAAATGTACACAGCGTTTCCTTCTACATTAGCTGCAATGAAATGTCTCCACACATCAGATAGTACCCGTGGCAGTTTCCTGTAAAGATTAGAAAAACATGAGTAAAAAACCCAAATACAATTCCATGTACAGATAAATAGTTAAGCAGTTAGATTAAATAACTCCTTTGTAAGATAAATGTTTTACAATGAAACATGTATGGAAACAGGTGAAATAACACTCCTCAGTTAGCAGGCTCAAGCAAGCTAAAACCCACATGGTAGCAAACACTGACTAGCAGATTGTTAACAAAGAACTGATTTACTATTTAACAAAAAATCTTGTATGTCAAATAAAATATATTCACCCATACCCAGTATCAAAACTTACCAGAAAGCATGTAGTCCTTGGCTCAGACAATGTAATAGTGTGGGCTCAATAGCATCTCATTAGTGTGCAAGATCTTGAGAATCAGCTGTACATGTGATGGAAGAATGCACTGTGTGTGCAGAGGTTTTCAATTCCCCAAAATATGCCACAAGACCTAGAGTTGCCTTATGTGTATCCCTACAAAAAAGGTTCACTGTTACAAGCTACATTTTTAGCAAAATGAATTTAAGCAAAATTCCCAGGCTTAGCTTCCCAGGCTTAGCTTCCCAGGCTTAGCTTCCCAGGCTTAGCTTCCCAGGCTTAGCTTCCCACGCTTAGCTTCCCAGGCTTAGCTTCCCAGGCTTAGCTTCCCATGAAAAATTTGCGGAAATTTCCCAGGTTTCCGACCCTTTGCAACACTGTATGTGCCATGGAATCGGTGGAACTATTTTGCAATAAATGTTTTGGTCCTTAATTAAAAAATGTTGGGAAAGTTATCAGAACTTAACAAACCTAATCAACCATGAATGATTTCACATTATTCCCAGTATGCGACGGACAATGAAAGGTAGGTGAATGAAAAGCAGCAAGGTCACACCAGATCCTCTGCAGTATTAGACGTTTCTCCAGGTCCCCGTGCAAGTTCAATACTGTCCACTAGGGGCAACGCCAGCGCATATTACCATCTAGTAGGCTGGCGGCTTGTTAGTGTGGCGGGGGATAGAGAAAGAGCTTAAAGTGCCACTGCTCTGAGGATCCTAGTTTCAATCCCAGGGGTGCTAGGTACTCATTTAGTCCCCTTACAAATGTTGAACACTGCAGTGAGACCTTTAGATCAGAAATGGTTCTGTTTGTGTTGTGTCACCAGGTGTGGTCCATGTTCACAGCCATCCTGAGGAAGAGTGTGAGGAACCTTCAGACCAGCACAGAGGTGGGCCTCATACAACAGGTCTTGTTCAAGCTGAGCTCTGTGGACGACATGATCGCAGGTAGGGGAACACACACACACACACACACACACACACACACACACACACACACACACACACAAAGAAAGTGGTATAGAATATAATAGTCAATTGACCTCCAAGCTAGACTGACTAGACATTACTAGACCAGACTAGACCAGACTAGACCAGACTAGACATTACTAACCTGACAAGACCAGACTAGACCTGACTAGACCTGACTAGACATTACTAGACCTGACTAGACATTACTAGACCTGACTAGACCTGACTAGACATTACTATCCCTGACTAGACATTACTATCCCTGACTAGACATTACTATCCCTGACTAGACATGACTAGATATTACTAGCCCTGACTAGACATTACTAGACATTACTAGCCCTGACTAGACATTACTAGACCTGACTAGCCCTGTCTAGGCCTTCCCATGTCTGGAAGACACTGCCATCAGACACACATAACTGCACCACCTATCACACTTTCACAAAAAACTTGAAGACATGGGTAAAGGTCAATCAGATTTGTGAACATAATCCCTAGCTGTGTGTTGTCGCTTTCCATGTTGTCTGTAGCTTCTGAGGTCTGGAAACGCTTTTATGGGTTTTGTCTTGTTGCCTTTTGTTCTGTCTGTATGCTACGTCTTGCTTGTTCTATGTTGTTCTGTCTATATGCTACGTCTTGCTTGTTCTATGTTGTTCTGTCTATATGCTACGTCTTGCTTGTTCTATGTTGTTCTGTCTGTATGCTACGTCTTGCTTGTTCTATGTTGTTCTGTCTGTATGCTACGTCTTGCTTGTTCTATGTTGTTCTGTCTATATGCTACGTCTTGCTTGTTCTATGTTGTTCTGTCTGTATGCTACATCTTGCTTGTTCTATGTTGTTCTGTCTGTATGCTACGTCTTGCTTTGTTGGCTAAAACCTGCACTAGCCCAGACTAGACATTACTAGCCCTGACTAGACATTACTAGCCCTGACTAGACATTACTAGCCCTGACTAGACATTACTAGCCCTGACTTTTTTCTCCCTGTGTGTGTGTGTAGATCTGTTAGTGGATATGCTGGGGGTGATGGCCAGCTACAGTATAACAGTGAAGGAGCTGAAACTTCTCTTCAGTATGCTGAGGGGAGACAACGGTATCTGGGTGAGTTAACCTGGGGTGGGGGGGGGGGTGACGGAGCCTGTGTGCAGCTAAGCTGTTTGGGTTGGGCTTGAGTTAACCTGGGGGGGGGGGGCTGGGTTGCGTGACTATCTGTGGGGAAGCTGGGCTGGGTGAGTTAACCTGGGGGGGGGGCTGGGTTGCGGAAGCTGGGCTGGGTGAGTTAACCTGGGGGGGGGGGGGGGGCTGGGTGAGACAACGTTGAAGGGCTGTGCTGATTTGAGGAGAGGAGGTGACATTGGGGTGTGGAGAGGGGGTTGAGGGGAGAGGTCCAGTGTTCACAGACAGATATTTAAAGATCTACAGCAACAACAGTACTCCTCCCTCTCTCCTCCCCCTGTCCTCCTCAACACCATCTATCTATCCATCCATCTATCCCTCACCCTGTCCCCCAATTTCTCTCCTTCATCTCTCCCCTTCATCTCTCCCCTTCATCTCTCCTCCCTCTCTCATTCATCTTTCTTCCATCTGTCCTTCATCTCTCCTCCATCTCTCCTCCATCTCTCCTCCATCTTTCCTTTCTCCTTCATCTCTCCTCCCTCTCTCATTCATCTTTCTTCCATCTGTCCTTCATCTCTCCTCCATCTCTCCTCCATCTTTCCTTTTCTCCTTCATCTCTCCTCCATCCCTCCTTCATCTCTCTTTCATCTTTCCTTTTTCTCCTTCATCTCTCCTCCATCACTCCTTTATCTTGCATCCATCTCTCCTTCATCTGGCCTTTATCTGGCCTCCATCTCTCCTCCATCTCTCCTTTATCTGGCCTCCATCTCTCCTCCATCTCTCCTCCATCTTTCCTTCATCTCTCCTTCATCTCTCCTTCATCTCTCCTCCATCTTTCCTTCATCTCTCCTCCATCTCTCCTCCATCTCTCCTTTATCTAGCTTCCATCTCTCCTCCATCTCTCCTTCATCTCTCCTTTATCTAGCTTCCATCTCTCCTCCATCTCTCCTCCATCTCTCATCCATCTTTCCTTCATCTCTCCTCCATCTTTCCTTCATCTCTCCTCCATCTCTCCTTCATCTCTCCTCCATCTCTCCTTCATCTCTCCTTCATCTCTACTCCATCTCTCCTTCATCTCCCCTTCATCTCTCCTTCATCTCTCCTTCATCTCTCCTCCATCTCTCCTTCATCTTTCCTTCATCTCTCCTTCATCTCTCCTCCATCTCTCCTTCATCTCTCCTCCATCTTTCCTTCATCTCTCCTCCATCTCTCCTTTATCTGGCCTCCATCTCTCCTTCATCTCTCTTTCATCGCTCCTTCATCTCTCCCCTTCATCTCTCCTCCCTCTCCCCTCCGGGGATAGATTTGTTAGGGGGTTGCCATGGTATTGATAAGCTGTTACCAGAGGCAGGCAGAGGTGATTGACAGCTTATTGATCCAATAGGGTTGTTGTAGGGCCGATGATGTCCCACTGTGGTATTCTCCTATCCTCATTCTGTGTCTGTGCTTTGTTAGGAATGTCACAAACTCCCCTGATTCATCTAACTTCCTCCTGTTTCATCCTGTCCTCCTCTTCTCCCTGTTATCCACACCTCTTCTCCTCTTCTTCTCTCTCCTCCTCCTTTCCTCTCCTCCCTCTTCTCCCTCCTATCCTCCTCTTCTTCTCCTCCTCCTTTCCTCTCCTTCTCTCCTCCTCTTTCTCCTTCTCCTCTCCTCTTCTCCCTCCCTTCCTCTTCTCTTCTCCTTA
Source organism: Oncorhynchus kisutch (assembly GCF_002021735.2). Classification (NCBI taxonomy): domain Eukaryota; kingdom Metazoa; phylum Chordata; class Actinopteri; order Salmoniformes; family Salmonidae; genus Oncorhynchus; species Oncorhynchus kisutch. The sequence continues at coordinate 49,135,467 of NC_034201.2, forward strand.
TTCCTCTCCCTCTCTCTGATCCCTTCTCCTCTCCTTCTCTCTCATCACTCTCTCCTCTCCTCCTCTCCTCTCCTCTCTCATCACACTCGTCTTTCTACTTCCTCTCCCCCTCTCCACCTCCTCTCCCCCTCTCCTCCTCCTCTCCCCTCCCCTGCTCCGCTCTCCCATCCCCCTCCAGCCTAGACATTCTATCAAGTTGTTGTCTGTGTTGAACCTGATGCCTCAGAGACACGGTCCAGACACCTTCTTCAACTTCCCTGGTCGCAGTGCAGCGGTAAGAGACACACACACACACACCTGTCCATGTTGTGTAGTGATCGCCTCCCTTCCATATATTCTAAGCCAAGTAGTCACGTAATACACACAGACATCCTAAACAGATGAATAGTCATCTTTGCATATCGTTTCACACAGACGAAGAGTCATCTTTGCATATCGTTTCACACAGACAAAGAGTCATTTTTCAACCAGGTAAAAGAGACAGTTGTTTGGTGCTAGGTTCCTGTTGGTGACTTGATAGACTTGTGATTGGCAGATGATGTGTTGTCTGTGATTGTGATTGGTTTATGATGTGTTGTCTGTGATTGTGATTGGTTTATGATGTGTTGTCTGTGATTGTGATTGGCTGATGGTGTGTTCTGTCTCCTCTCCCAGGCCATAGCGTTGCCTCCCATCGCTAAGTGGCCTTACCAGAACGGCTTCACTCTCAACACCTGGTTCAGACAAGATCCCCTCAACAACATCAATGTAGACAAGGACAAACCATACCTTTACTGGTGAGAACTACAACCTAACTCAACCTAACCGCAACCTAAACTAACCTAACCTCAACTAACTGAACCTCAACCTAACCTCAACCTAACCTCAACCTAACCTAACCAAACCTCAAACTAAGCTCAACCTAAACTAACCTCAAACTAAACTAACCTAACCTCAAGTAACCGAACCTCAACCTCAACCTAACCAAACCTTAACCTAACTCAATCAAACCTTAACCTAACTCAACCTAACCTCAACCTAAGCTCAACCTAAACTAACCTCAATCTAAACTAACCAAACCTCAACCTAACCTAACCTCAACCTAACCGAACCTCAACCGAACCTCAACCTAAAACCTCAACCTAAACTAACCGAACCTCAACTAACCGAACCTCAATCTAACCTCAACTAACTGAACCTCAACCTAACCTCAAGTAACCAAACCTGAACCTCAACCTAACCGAACCTCAACCTAACCTCAACCTAAACTAACCGAACCTCAACCTAACCTAAACTAACCGAACCTCAACCTAACCTCAAGTAACCTAACCTCAACCTAACCTCAAGTAACTGAACCTCAACCTAACCTTAACCTAACTCAACCTAACCTTAACCTAACCTCAACCTAACCTCAAGTAACTGAACCTCAACCTAACCTCAACCTAACCTAACCAAACCTCAACCTAACCTCAACCTAACCTCAACCTAACTCAACCTAACCAAACCTCAACCAAACCTAACCTCAAACTTAACCTAACCTAACCTCAACCAAACCTAATATCTCTACTGCTGTACATTCTGAACTGATCACTCTAATATCTCTACTGCTGTACATTCTGAACTGATCACTCTAATATCTCTACTGCTGTACATTCTGAACTGATCACTCTAATATCTCTACTGCTGTACATTCTGAACTGATCACTCTAATATCTCTACTGCTGTACATTCTGAACTGATCACTCTAATATCTCTACTGCTGTACATTCTGAACTGATCACTCTAATATCTCTACTGCTGTACATTCTGAACTGATCACTCTAATATCTCTACTGCTGTACATTCTGAACTGACCACTCTAATATCTCTACTGCTGTACATTCTGAACTGACCACTCTAATATCTCTACTGCTGTATATTCTGAACTGATCACTCTAATACCTCTACTGCTCTACATTCTGAACTGATCACTCTAATATCTCTACTGCTGTACATTCTGAACTGATCACTCTAATATCTCTACTGCTGTACATTCTGAACTGATCACTCTAATATCTCTACTGCTGTACATTCTGAACTGATCACTCTAATATCTCTACTGCTGTACATTCTGAACTGATCACTCTAATATCTCTACTGCTGTACATTCTGAACTGATCACTCTAATATCTCTACTGCTGTACATTCTGAACTGATCACTCTAATATCTCTACTGCTGTACATTCTGAACTGATCACTCTAATATCTCTACTGCTGTACATTCTGAACTGATCACTCTAATACCTCTACTGCTCTACATTCTGAACTGATCACTCTAATATCTCTACTGCTGTACATTCTGAACTGATCACTCTAATATCTCTACTGCTGTACATTCTGAACTGATCACTCTAATATCTCTACTGCTGTACATTCTGAACTGATCACTCTAATATCTCTACTGCTGTACATTCTGAACTGATCACTCTAATATCTCTACTGCTGTACATTCTGAACTGATCACTCTAATATCTCTACTGCTGTACATTCTGAACTGATCACTCTAATACCTCTACTGCTCTACATTCTGAACTGATCACTCTAATATCTCTACTGCTGTACATTCTGAACTGATCACTCTAATACCTCTACTGCTGTACATTCTGAACTGATCACTCTAATATCTCTACTGCTGTACATTCTGAACTGATCACTCTAATATCTCTACTGCTGTACATTCTGAACTGATCACTCTAATATCTCTACTGCTGTACATTCTGAACTGATCACTCTAATACCTCTACTGCTCTACATTCTGAACTGATCACTCTAATATCTCTACTGCTGTACATTCTGAACTGATCACTCTAATATCTCTACTGCTGTACATTCTGAACTGATCACTCTAATATCTCTACTGCTGTACATTCTGAACTGATCTTGTGGACATTCTCCAGGTGTCCATACGTATAATATATTTACTGTTACTGTGTAGACTACATACATGTACAGTTGAAGTCGGAAGTTTACATACACCTTAGCCAAATACATTTAAACTCAGTTTTTCACAATTCCTAACATTTAATCCTAGTGAAAATTCCCTGTCTTAGGGTCAGTTAGTATCACCACTTCATTTTAAGAATGTGAAATGTCAGAATAATAGTAGAGAGAATTATTTATTTCAGCTTTTATTTCTTTCATCACATTCCCAGTGGGTCAGAAGTTTACATACACTCAATTAGTATTTGGTAGCATTGCCTTTAAATTGTTTAACTTGGGTCAAACGTTTTGGCTAGCCTTCCACAAGCTTCCCACAATAAGTTGGGTGAATGTTGGCCCATTCCTCCTGACAGAGCTGGTGTAACTGAGTCAGGTTTGTAGGTCTCCTTGCTCGCACATGCTTTTTCAGTTCTGCCCACAAATTAACTATAGGATTGAGGTCAGGGCTTTGTGATGGCCACTCCAATACCTTGACTTTATTGTCCTTAAGCCATTTTGTCACAATGAAGTTTGCTTGGGGTCATTGTCCATTTGGAAGACCCATTTGCGACCAAGCTTTAACTTCCTAACTGATGTCTTGAGATGTTGCTTCAATATATCCACATAGTAAACCGTCCTCATGATGCCATCTATTTTGTGAAGTGCACCAGCCCCTCCTGCAGCAAAGCACCCCCACAACATGATGCTGCCACCCCCATGCTTTACGGTTGGGATGGTGTTCTTCGGCTCTAAGCCTCCCCCTTTTTCCACCAAACATTATGGCCAAACAGTTCTATTTTTGTTTCATTTCTCCAAAAAGTACGATCTTTGTCCCCATGTGCAGTTGGAAACCGTAGTCTGGCTTTTTTATGGTGGTTTTGGAGCAGTGGCTTCTCCCTTGCTTAGTGGCCTTTCAAGTTAATGTCGATATAGGACTCAATTTACTGTTGATATAGATACGGTTGTACCTGTTTCCTCCAGCATCTTCACAAGGTCCTTTGCTGTTGTTCTGGGATTGATTTGCACTTTTCACACCAAAGTACGTTCATCTCTAGGAGACAGAAGTGAGGTCTGAGGTCTTGGCTGATTTTTGGGGGATTTTCCCATGATGTCAAGCATAGAGGCACTGAGTTTGAAGGTAGGCCTTGAAATACATCCACAGATACACCTTCAATTGACTCAAATGATGTCAATTAGCCTATCATAAACTTCTAAAGCCATGACATCATTTTCTGGAATTTTCCAAGCTGTTTAAAGGCACAGTCAACTTAGTGTATGTAAACTTCTAACCCACTGGAATTGTGATACAGTGAATTATAAGTGAAATAATCTGTCTGTAAACAATTGTTGGACAAATGACTTGTGTCATGCACAAAGTAGATGTCCTAACTGACTTGCCAAAACTATAGTTTATTAACAAGAAATGTATGGAGTGGTTGATAAATGAGTTAAGTGTCTGTATATTTCCGACTTCAACTGTAGATAGCATGTGATTACTGCTATTGTAATGGCTTTCTTCCGTCGAAGGAGGAGCGGACCAAAATGCAGCGTGATGGTTACTCATGTTCTTTAATGAAAAAATGAACGATACAAGAACTAACTAAATATACAAAAACAACAAACGGAATGTGAAAACCTATACAGCCTATCTGGTGACAACTAACACAAAGACAGGAACAATCACCCACAAACACACAGTGAAACCCAGGCTAACTAAATATGGTTCCCAATCAGAGACAACGAGAATCACCTGACTCTGATTGAGAACCGCCTCAGGCAGCCATAGACTATGCTAGACACCCCTACTAAGCCACAATCCCAATACCTACTAAAACCCCAATACCACAACACAACACAAAATAACCCCATGTCACACCCTGGCCTGACCAAATAAATATATAAACACAAAATACTAAGACCAGGGTGTGACAGAACCCCCCCCCCCCCCCCAAGGCTATTTGGGTTGTTAATCAGATTTGTCTTGCCGTTTTTGATTTCTTATTTTTTCCCAATAAAATAATAATAAAAATAAAATGTCAAACAATTAAAATGCCAGTAACATAAACACCTGCTATAACACCTGCTATAACGCCTGCTATAACACCTGCTATAACGCCTGCTATAACACCTGCTATAACACCTGCTATAACACCTGCTATAACACCTGCTATAACACCTGCTATAACACCTGCTATAACACCTGCTATAACACCTGCTATAACACCTGCTATAACACCTGCTATAACACCTGCTATAACGCCTGCTATAACACCTGCTATAACACCTGCTATAACACCTGCTATAACACCTGCTATAACACCTGCTATAACACCTGCTATAACACCTGCTATAACACCTGCTATAACGCCTGCTATAACGCCTGCTATAACACCTGCTATAACACCTGCTATAACACCTGCTATAACGCCTGCTATAACACCTGCTATAACACCTGCTATAACACCTGCTATAACACCTGCTATAACGCCTGCTATAACGCCTGCTATAACGCCTGCTATAACGCCTGCTATAACGCCTGCTATAACGCCTGCTATAACGCCTGCTATAACACCTGCTACAACACCTGCTACAACACCTGCTACAACACCTGCTACAACACCTGCTATAACGCCTGCTATAACACCTGCTATAACGCCTGCTATAACGCCTGCTATAACGCCTGCTATAACGCCTGCTATAACGCCTGCTATAACGCCTGCTATAACGCCTGCTATAACACCTGCTATAACACCTGCTATAACGCCTGCTATAACACCTGCTAAAACACCTGCTAAAACACCTGCTAAAACACCTGCTAAAACACCTGCTAAAACACCTGCTAAACTGTATATGCAACCAATACACTTTGATTTGAACCTAACCTAAATATCACCTAACCTCAAACTAACTTTAACCTAATCTTAATCTAACCTAACCTCAACCTCCACCTAATCTTAACCCTTGTGTTGTTTTCAGGGTAAAACATATATATATGACTCGCCACTATGTTTAACAGCAGAGAAAACCCCCTAAATGTCTTGAAATTGTACGACTTTTCCTCAACATTGAGAAAAGGTCTCCTTTGTTCATGAAGACACAGCGATTGTCTTAAGGGTCATTTTTGACCCGGCCGTTATAAAATAATTTACACACCACAAATACACACACACACACACACACACACACACACACACACACACACACACACACACACACACACACACACACACACACACACACACACACACACAGACAATAAGAAATCAAGTACAAGGGGAGCATACAGAATGTTAAGACTACACACAGGCTAACCTAAACCCAACAACAAATTATACATCTGCTGAGTCAAATGGGGATAGAGATGGAAAATAGAAGGGGGAGAGAGAGAGAATGGGAATTCATTTGTCACTGATTTTATTAATGGATCAAACTGTCATCTCAAAATAAGTGAATAAACTCCGGAAACAAACACAATCCAGACATAATTTAACAGTGGATTAGTAAAAACATGGTTTTAAATGTCAGGTGAGTCCATTAGGGATCGGGCAGTTGTTTGGACGCCTCGGCCCAGGGGGGGGGGGGGGCAACGTTAGAGGTGGCTGTTAGCCACAGTCACGCTTCATTAGCTATGACCTTTCATTACAGCTACCTCTCACTCTCGTTCAGTCTCTCACTCTCTCTCTCTCAAGCTTCACATGCTCACAGAAATCTCTGTTTGAGTTTATAGACAGACAGACAGACAGACAGACAGTGTTATAACAGGTAGTTACTACAGTAGATTATAACAGGTAGTTACTACAGTAGATTATAACAGGTAGTTACTACAGTAGATTATATCAGGTAGTGGTCACAACCAGAGTTGTGTCAGAGATACGGCTATGTCCTGAATGGGTCCGTGGACAGCCTATATCTCTGACACAAAACTCTGGTTGTGAGCATAGAAATACAACTGAACAGATAGGCCCTATTCCATATTCCGTGTTCCATGAAGAGATGACTGCCATTTTGAAGCCTGTAAATCTAAACTCTGTAAAAGATAGAACGGAACATTGATTTGTGTTCCGTATCCCAGCATTACCTGCTCCAGATGACATCATCACAGGGGATGAGCCCTGACTGCCGCCGGGAGAGTGCTTGTAATCCCGTCTCCCTGGCAACCACCCATTGTCATGGTGACAGCTGAGCTCTCTGAGAAGAGTAGAGAAAGCTGCTGTGTGGGAATGGAGAGGAGGGGGTGGAGAGATGGAGGGGAGGCCCTGCTGTGGCCTGACTGATAACCCCAGAGCCTTATCAGCCTTCCCCAGCAGCTCCTACTTTATCCCCCTGTCTGACACGGGCCTCCACACCACATCACCCCTGGAGACAACACAGAAATACACTGGCTGTATACGCAGTGGGAATTGACTTGACACAGATGTAGATGGAGGCCTGTTTGAAGTGTGCTGAAGGTCGAGATGTGGGCGGATACTAGTTACTGGGCTGTCTTAACATGACCTCTTGATGACCTCCTGTTTCATCTGAACGCGACAGGGATGACGATGTGTTTTATGGTTTGGGGGATGGTGTAACTTGATTGGACAAAGAGACTTGGTTGAGCTCAGCTGTCTGCTGATATAATATCAAAAAGAGGAGGTTTATCATGAAAATACTGTTTATGTAATGTTTTCTTCTCCCTCGCCTCTCCCCCCTCCCTCTTCTCCTCCCCTCTCCTCCTTCCCCTCTCCCCCCCTCCCCTCTCCCTCCTCCTCTCCTCTCTCTCCTCCCCTCCCCTCCCTCTCCCTCCTCCTCTCCTCTCTCTCCTCCCCTCCCCTCTCTCCTCCTCTCCTCTCTCTCCTCCTCTCCTCTCTCTCCTCCCCTCCCCTCTCTCTCCTCCTCTCCTCTCTCTCCTCCCCTCCCCTCTCTCATCCTCTCCTCTCTCTCCTCCCCTCCCCTCTCTCCTCCTCTCCTCTCTCTCCTCCTCTCCTCTCTCTCCTCCCCTCCCCTCTCTCTCCTCCTCTCCTCTCTCTCCTCCCCTCCCCTCTCTCATCCTCTCCTCTCTCTCCTCCCCTCCCCTCCCCTCCCTCTCCTCTCCTCTCCTCTCCTCTCCTCTCCTCTCCTCTCCTCTCCTCTCCTCTCCTCTCCTCTCTCTCCTCCCCTCCCCTCCCCTCCCCTCCCCTCCCCTCCCCTCTCTCTCCTCCCCTCCCCTCCTCTCGCCTCCTCTCCTCTCTCTCCTCCCCTCTCTCTCTCCTCCTCTCCTCTCCTCTCTCTCCTCCCCTCTCTCTCTCCTCCCCTCTCTCTCTCCTCTCCTCTCCTCTCCTCTCCTCTCCTCTCCTCTCCTCTCCTCTCCTCTCCTCTCCTCTCCTCTCCTCTCCTCTCCTCTCCTCTCCTCTCCTCTTCTCTCCTCTCCCTCCTCCCCTCTCTCCTCTCCTCTCCTCTCCTCTCCTCTCCTCTCCTCTCCTCTCCTCTCCTCTCCTCTCCTCCCCTCTCTCTCCTCTCTAGTTTTCGAACCAGTAAAGGTATTGGCTACTCAGCTCACTTCGTGGGTAACTGTCTGATCGTGACGTCCCTGAAGTCCAAGGGGAAAGGCTTCCAACACTGTGTGAAATACGACTTTCAACCCCGCAAGGTAGGCACTGCACACATCGCATGTCCCAATTGGCACCCTATTCCCTATATAGTGCCCTACTTTAGACCAGAGCCCTATGGGACCCTATTCCCTATATAGTGCCCTACCTTAGACCAGAGCCCTATGGAACCCTATTCCCTATATAGTGCCCTACTTTAGACCAGAGCCCTATGGAACCCTATTCCCTATATAGTACACTACTTTAGACCAGAGCCCTACTTTAGACCAGAGTCCTATGGAACCCTATTCCCTATATAGTACACTACTTTAGACCAGAGCCCTATGGAACCCTATTCCCTATATAGTGCCCTACTTTAGACCAGAGCCCTATAGAACCCTATTCCCTATATAGTGCACTACTTTAGACCAGAGCCCTATGGAACCGTATTCCCTATATAGTGCCCTACTTTAGACCAGAGCCCTATAGAACCCTATTCCCTATATAGTGCCCTACTTTAGACCAGAGCCCTATAGAACCCTATTCCCTATATAGTGCCCTACTTTAGACCAGAGCCCTATGGAACCCTATTCCCTATATAGTGCACTACTTTAGACCAGAGCCCTATGGAACCCTATTCCCTATATAGTGCCCTACTTTAGACCAGAGCCCTATAGAACCCTATTCCCTATATAGTGCCCTACTTTAGACCAGAGCCCTATAGAACCCTATTCCCTATATAGTGCACTACTTTAGACCAGAGCCCTATGGAACCCTGTTAAGTTGTGCCATTTGTGATGCTGCCTGAGTAGTGATGGGAGGAGATAAGACCTGAACATCTCAATCACACGTCAGCACTATCCTGCTGCTGCACACACACACACACACACACACACACACACACACACACACACACACACACACACACACACACACACACACACAGCATGCCAACTCAGCACCACTCATGGGGGAAGTCTGCCATCTGAGTGTGTTTACACAATCCTCACCCAGAAACAGCTTTGTAGACACCAGCAAAACCCTCTCCTCTCCTCTCCTCTCCTCTCCTCTCCTCTCCTCTCCTCTCCTCTCCTCTCCTCTCCTCTCCTCTCCTCTCCTCTCCTCTCCTCTCCTCTCCTCTCCTCTCCTCTCCTCTCCTCTCCTCTCCTCTTCCCCCTCTCCTCTCCTCCCTCTCCTCTTCCACCCTCCCTTTCCTCCCTCTCCTCTTCCCCATATCCTCCCTCCCTCTCCTCCTCCCCTCTCCCTCCCCTCTCCTCCCTCCCCTCTCTAACCCTCTCTAACCCTCTGTAGAACCTCCTCGTCTAAACTTGTCAAACTAAGTATAGAATCAATCTTTAGGATGTTTTTATCATAAATGTTCAATAATGTTCCAACAGGAGAATTCCATTGTCTGTAGAAAAGCAATGGAACGAGAGCTAACTCTCTCGTGATCGTGCCTCAGAGCCTGTGGCACTCTGTCAGACATCTGGCTCAATCCCCTCTCATTCGCCCCCACTTCACAGTAGAAGCCTGAAACAACATTCTAAAGACTGTTGACATCTAGTGGAAGCCTTAGGAAGTGCAATATGACCCCATGTACATTGTATATTGGAATGGCAGGGAGTTGAAAAACTACAAACCTGTTTTCACACTTCCTGGTTGGATTTTTCTCAGGTTTTCGCCTGCCATATGAGTTCTGTTATACTCACAGACATCATTCAAACAGTTTTAGAAATGTCAGAGTGTTTTCTATCCAAATATAATAATAATATGTATATATTAGCATCTGGGACAGAGTAGCAGGCAGTTTACTCTGGGCACCTTATTCTTCCAAGCTACTCAATACTGCCCACCAGTCACCAAAATCTGTGCCCTGACACCTGAAATATCAGCCCTGTAACCTGTATCCTCAGCCCTGTAACCTGTATCCTCTGCCCTGTAACCTGTATCCTCTGCCCTGTAACCTGTATCCTCTGCCCTGTAACCTGTATCCTCAGCCCTGTAACCTGTATCCTCAGCCCTGTAACCTGTATCCTCAGCCCTGTAACCTCTATCCTCAGCCCTGTAACCTGTATCCTCAGCCCTGTAACCTGTATCCTCAGCCCTGTAACCTGAATCCTCAGCCCTGTAACCTGTATCCTCAGCCCTGTAACCTCAGCCCTGTAACCTGTATCCTCAGCCCTGTAACCTGTATCCTCAGCCCTGTATCCTCAGCCCTGTAACCTCAGCCCTGTAACCTGTATCCTCAGCCCTGTATCCTCAGCCCTGTAACCTGTATCCTCAGCCCTGTAACCTGTATCCTCTGCCCTGTAACCTCAGCCCTGTGACCTGTATCCTCAGCCCTGTAACCTGTATCCTCAGCCCTGTAACCTGTATCCTCAGCCCTGTAACCTGTATCCTCAGCCCTGTAACCTGTATCCTCAGCCCTGTAACCTGTATCCTCAGCCCTGTAACCTGTATCCTCAGCCCTGTAACCTGTATCCTCTGCCCTGTGACCTGTATCCTCTGCCCTGTAACCTGTATCCTCTGCCCTGTAACCTGTATCCTCTGCCCTGTAACCTCAGCCCTGTAACCTGTATCCTCAGCCCTGTAACCTGTATCCTCAGCCCTGTAACCTGTATCCTCAGCCCTGTATCCTCAGCCCTGTAACCTGTATCATCAGCCCTGTAACCTGTATCCTCTGCCCTGTGACCTGTATCCTCAGCCCTGTAACCTGTATCCTCAGCCCTGTAACCTGTATCCTCATCCCTGTAACCTGTATCCTCAGCCCTGTAACCTGTATCCTCAGCCCTGTAACCTGAAATATCAGCCCTGTAACCTGAAATATCAGCCCTGTAACCTGAAATATCAGCCCTGTAACCTGAAATGTCAGCCCTGTAACCTGAAATGTCAGCCCTGTAACCTGAAATATCAGCCCTGTAACCTGAAATATCAGCCCTGTAACCTGAAATATCAGCCTTGTAACCTGAAATATCAGCCCTGTAACCTGCATCCTCAGCCCTGTAACCTGAAATATCAGCCCTGTAACCTGAAATATCAGCCCTGTAACCTGAAATATCAGCCCTGTAACCTGCATCCTCAGCCCTGTAACCTGCATCCTCAGCCCTGTAACCTGAAAATATCAGCCCTGTAACCTGAATATCAGCCCTGTAACCTAAATATCAGCCCTGTTACCTGAAATATCAGCCCTGTAACCTTAAATATCAGCCCTGTAACCTGCATCCTCAGAAACCTATAACATCAGCCCTGTAACCTTAAATATCAGCCCTGTAACCTATAACATCAGCCCTGTAACCTAAAATATCAGCCCTGTAACCTGTATCCTCAGCCCTGTAACCTTAAATATCAGCCCTGTAACCTATAACATCAGCCCTGTAACCTAAAATATCAGCCCTGTAACCTTAAATATCAGCCCTGTAACCTGTATCCTCCTCCCTGTGACCTGTATCCTCAGCCCTGTAACCTGTATCCTCAGCCCTGTAACATGTATCCTCAGCCCTGTAACCTGTATCCTCAGCCCTGTAACCTGTATCCTCAGCCCTGTAACCTGTATCCTCAGCCCTGTAACCTGTATCCTCAGCCCTGTAACCTGTATCCTCTGCCCTGTGACCTGTATCCTCTGCCCTGTAACCTGTATCCTCTGCCCTGTAACCTGTATCCTCTGCCCTGTAACCTCAGCCCTGTAACCTGTATCCTCAGCCCTGTAACCTGTATCCTCAGCCCTGTAACCCTGTATCCTCAGCCCTGTATCCTCAGCCCTGTAACCTGTATCATCAGCCTGTAACCTGTATCCTCTGCCCTGTGACCTGTATCCTCAAGCCCTGTAACCTGTATCCTCAGCCCTGTAACCTGTATCCTCATCCCTGTAACCTGTATCCTCAGCCCTGTAACCTGTATCCTCAGCCCTGTAACCTGAAATATCAGCCCTGTAACCTGAAATATCAGCCCTGTAACCTGAAATATCAGCCCTGTAACCTGAAATGTCAGCCCTGTAACCTGAAATGTCAGCCCTGTAACCTGAAATATCAGCCCTGTAACCTGAAATATCAGCCCTGTAACCCTGAAATATCAGCCTTGTAACCTGAAATATCAGCCTGTAACCTGCATCCTCAGCCCTGTAACCTGAAATATCAGCCCTGTAACCTGAAATATCAGCCCTGTAACCTGAAATATCAGCCCTGTAACCTGCATCCTCAGCCCTGTAACCTGAAATATCAGCCCTGTAACCTGAAATATCAGCCCTGTAACCTGAAATATCAGCCCTGTAACCTGAATATCAGCCCTGTAACCTGAAATATCAGCCTGTAACCTTAAATATCAGCCCTGTTACCTGAAATATCAGCCCTGTAACCTTAAATATCAGCCCTGTAACCCTGCATCCTCAGAAACCTATAACATCAGCCCTGTAACCTTAAATATCAGCCCTGTAACCTATAACATCAGCCCTGTAACCTAAAATATCAGCCCTGTAACCTGTATCCTCAGCCCTGTAACCTTAAATATCAGCCCTGTAACCTATAACATCAGCCCTGTAACCTAAAATATCAGCCTGTAACCTTAAATATCAGCCCTGTAACCTGTATCCTCATCCCTGTGACCTGTATCCTCAGCCCTGGTAACCTGGATCCTCAGCCCTGTAACATGTATCCTCAGCCCTGTACCTGTATCCTCATCCCTATAACCTTATCCTCTGCCCTATAACCTGTATCCTCAGCCCTGTAACCTGTATCCTCAGCCCTGTAACCTGTATCCCCAGCCCTGTAACCTGTATCCTCAGCCCTGTAACCTGTATCCTCTGCCCTGTAACCTGTATCCTCAGCCCTGTAACCTGTATCCTCAGCCCTGTAACCTGTATCCTCAGCCCTGTAAACCTGTATCCCCAGCCCTGTAACCTGTTATCCCTCAGCCTGTAACCTGTATCCCCCAGCCCTGTAACCTGTATCCTCTGCCCTGTAACCTGTATTCTCAGCCCTGTAACCTGTATCCTCAGCCCTTAACCTGTATCCTCATCCCCTATAACCTGTATCCTCAGCCCTGTAACCTGTATCCTCAGCCCTGTAACCTGTATCCCCAGCCCTGTAACCTGTATCCTCTGCCCTGTAACCTATTCTCAGCCCTGTAACCTGTATCCTCAGCCCTGTAACCTGTATCCCTCATTTCTATAACCTGTATCCTCAGCCCTGTAACCTGTATCCTCAGCCCTGTAACCTGTATCCTCAGCCCTGTAACCTGTATCCTCATCCCTATAACCTGTATCCTCAGCCCTGTAACCTGTATCCTCAGACCTGTATCCTCAGCCCTGTATCCTCAGCCCTGTAACCTGTATCCTCAGCCCTGTAACCTGTATCCTCAGCCCTGTAACCTGTATCCTCAGCCCTGTAACCTGAAACATCATCCCTATAACCTGTACCTTAGCCCGGTAACCTGAAACGTCATCCCTATAACCTGTATCCTCAGCCCTGTAACCTGTATCCTCAGCCCTGTGACCTGTATCCTCAGCCCTGTAACCTCAGCCCTGTAACCTGTATCCTCAGCCCTGTAACCATGTATCCTCATCCCTATAAACCTGTATCCTCAGCCCTGTACCTGTATCCTCAAGGCCCTGTAACCTGTATCCTCAGCCCTGTAACCTGTATCCTCTGCCCTGTAACCTGTATCCTCAGCCCTGTAACCTGTATCGCCAGCCCTGTATCCTGTATCCTCAGCCCTGTATCCTGTATCCTCAGCCCTGTAACCTGTATCCTCATCCCTGTAACCTGTATCCTCATCCCTGTAACCTGTATCCTCAGCCCTGTAACCTGTATCCTCATCCCTATAACCTGTATCCTCAGCCCTGTAACCTGTATCCTCAAACCTGTATCCTCAGCCCTGTAACCTGTATCCTCAGCCCTGTAACCTGTATCCTCTGCCCTGTAACCTGTATCCTCAGCCCTGTAACCTGTATCGCCAGCCCTGTATCCTGTATCCTCAGCCCTGTATCCTGTATCCTCAGCCTGTAACCTGTATCACTCATCCCTGTAACCTGTATCCTCATCCCTGTAACCTGTATCCTCAGCCCTGTAACCTGTATCCTCAGCCCTGTAACCTGTATCCTCAGCCCTGTAACCTGTATCCTCAGCCCTGTAACCTGTATCCTCAGCCCTGTAACCTGGATCCTCAAGCCTGGGAACCTGTATCCTCCAGCCCTGTAACCTGTATCCTCAGCCCTGTAACCTGTATCCTCAGCCCTGTATCCTCAACCCTGTAACCTTATCCTCAGCCTGTAACCTGTATCCTCAGCCCTGTAACCTGTATCCTCAGCCCTGTAACCTGTATCCTCATCCCTATAACCTGTATCCTCAGGCCCTGTAACCTGTATCCTCAGCCCTGTATCCTCAACCTTGTAACCTGTATCCTCAGCCCTGTAACCTGTATCCTCACCCTGTAACCTGTATCCTCAGCCCTGTAACCTGTATCCTCAGCCCTGTAACCTGAACATCATCCCCATAACCTGTACCTTAGCCCTGTAACCTGAAACGTCATCCCTATAACCTGTAACCTCAGCCTGTAACCTGTATCCTCAGCCCTGTGACCTGTATCCTCAGCCCTGTGACCGTGTATCCTCAGGCCCTGTAACCTCAGCCCTGTAACCTGTATCCTCAGCCCTGTAACCTCAGCCCTGTGACCTGTATCCTCAGCCCTGTAACCTGTATCCTCAGCCCTGTAACCTGTATCCTCTGCCCTGTATCCTCAGGCCCTGTAACCTGTATCCTCAGCCCTGTAACCTGTATCCTCAGCCCTGTAACCTGTATCCTCAGCCCTGTAACCTGTATCCTCAGCCCTGTAACCTCAGCCCTGTAACCTGTATACTCAGCCCTGTAACCTGTATCCTCAGCCCTGTAACCTGTATCCTCAGCCCTGTAACCTCAGCCCTGTAACCTGTATCCTCAGCCCTGTACCTGTATCCTCAGCCCTGTAACCTGTATCCTCAGCCCTGTGACCTGTATCCTCAGCCCTGTAACCTCAGCCCTGTAACCTGTATCCTCAGCCCTGTACCTGTATCCTCATCCCTATAACCTGTATCCTCAGCCCTGTAACCTGTATCCTCAAACCTGTATCCTCAGCCTGTAACCTGTATCCTCAGCCCTGTAAACCTGTATCCTCTGCCTGTAACCCTGTATCCTCAGCCCTGTAACCTGTATCGCCAGCCCTGTATCCTGTATCCTCAGCCCTGTATCCTGTATCTCAGCCCTGTAACCTGTATCTCATCCCTGTAACCTGTATGCCTCATCCCTGTAACCTGGTATCCTCAGCCCTGTAACCTGTATCCTCATCCCTATAAACCTGTATCCTCAGCCCTGTAACCTGTATCCTCAAACCTGTATCCTCAGCCCTGTAACCTGTATCCTCAGCCCTGTAACCTGTATCCTCTGCCCTGTAACCTGTATCCTCAGCCCTGTAACCTGTATCGCCAGCCCTGTATCCTGTATCCTCAGCCCTGTATCCTGTATACCTCAGCCCTGTAACCTGTATCCTCATCCCTGTAACCTGTATCCTCATCCCTGTAACCTGTATCCTCAGCCCTGTAACCTGTATCCTCAGCCCTCTGTAACGTCCTCACCCTGTATCCTCAGCCCTGTAACCTGTATCCTCAGCCCTGTAACCTGTATCCTCAGCCCTGTAACCTGTATCCTCAGCCCTGTAACCTGTATCCGCAGCCCTGTAAACCTGTATCCTCAGCCCTGTAACCTGTATCCTCAGCCCTGTATCCTCAACCCTGTAACCTGTATCCTCAGCCCTGTACCTGTATCCTCAGCCCTGTACCCTGTAATCCTCAGCCCTGTAACCTGTATCCTCATCCCTATAACCTGTATCCTCAGCCCTGTAACATGTATCCGCAGCCCTGTATCCGCAACCTTGTAACCTGTAATCCTCAGCCCTGTAACCTGTATCCTCAGCCCTGTAACCTGTATCCTCAGCCCTGTAACCTGTATCCTCAGCCCTGTAACCTGAAACATCATCCCCATAACCTGTACCTTAGCCCTGTAACCTGAAACGTCATCCCTATAACCTGTAACCTCAGCCCTGTAACCTGTATCCTCAGCCCTGTGACCTGTATCCTCAGCCCTGTGACCTGTATCCTCAGCCCTGTAACCTCAGCCCTGTAACCTGTATCCTCAGCCCTGTAACCTCAGCCCTGTGACCTGTATCCTCAGCCCTGTAACCTGTATCCTCAGCCCTGTAACCTGTATCCTCTGCCCTGTATCCTCAGCCCTGTAACCTGTATCCTCAGCCCTGTAACCTGTATCCTCAGCCCTGTAACCTGTATCCTCAGCCCTGTAACCTGTATCCTCAGCCCTGTAACCTCAGCCCTGTAACCTGTATACTCAGCCCTGTAACCTGTATCCTCAGCCCTGTAACCTGTATCCTCAGCCCTGTAACCTCAGCCCTGTAACCTGTATCCTCAGCCCTGTAACCTGTATCCTCTTCCCTGTGACCTGTATCCTCAGCCCTGTGACCTGTATCCTCAGCCCTCTAACCTGTATCCTCTGCCCTGTGACCTGTATCCTCTGCCCTGTAACCTGTATCCTCTGCCCTGTGACCTGTATCCTCAGCCCTGTAACCTGTATCCTCAGCCCTGTAACCTGTATCCTCTGCCCTGTAACCTGTATCCTCTGCCCTGTAACCTGTATCCTCTGCCCTGTATCCTCTGCCCTGTATCCTCTGCCCTGTAACCTGTATCCTCTGCCCTGTAACCTGTATCCTCAGCCCTGTAACCTGTATCCTCAGCCCTGTAACCTGTATCCTCAGCCCTGTAACCTGTATCCTCAGCCCTGTAACCTGTATCCTCTGCCCTGTGACCTGTATCCTCAGCCCTGTAACCTGTATCCTCAGCCCTGTAACCTGTATCCTCTGCCCTGTAACCTATATCCTCAGCCCTGTAACCTGTATCCTCTGCCCTGTATCCTCTGCCCTGTATCCTCTGCCCTGTAACCTGTATCCTCTGCCCTGTAACCTGTATCCTCAGCCCTGTAACCTGTATCCTCTGCCCTGTAACCTGTATCCTCTGCCCTGTAACCTGTATCCTCTGCCCTGTAACCTGTATCCTCTGCCCTGTGACCTGTATCCTGTGCCCTGTATCCTCTTCCCTGTATCCTCAGCCCTGTAACCTGTATCCTCAGCCCTGTAACCTGTATCCTCAGCCCTGTAACCTGTATCCTCTGCCCTGTAACCTGTATCCTCTGCCCTGTATCCTCAGCCATGTAACCTGTATCCTCTGCCCTGTATCCTCAGCCCTGTAACCTGTATCCTCTACTCTGTATCCTCTTCCCTGTATCCTCAGCCCTGTAACCTGTATCCTCAGCTCCTCAGCCCTGTAACCTGTATCCTCAGCCCTGTAACCTGTATCCTCAGCCCTGTAACCTGTATCCTCAGCCCTGTAACCTGTATCCTCAGCCCTGTAACCTGTATCCTCAGCCCTGTAACCTGTATCCTCAGCCCTGTAACCTGTATCCTCAGCCATGTAACCTGTATCCTCAGCCCTGTATCCTCTGCCCTGTAACCTGTATCCTCAGCCCTGTAACCTGTATCCTCTGCCCTGTAACCTGTATCCTCAGCCCTGTAACCTGTATCCTCAGCCCTGTAACCTGTATCCTCAGCTCTGTAACCTGTATCCTCAGCCCTGTAACCTGTATCCTCAGCCCTGTAACCTGTATCCTCAGCCCTGTAACCTGTATCCTCAGCCCTGTAACCGGTATCCTCAGCCCTGTAACCTGTATCCTCAGCCCTGTAACCTGTATCCTCAGCCCTGTAACCTGTATCCTCAGCCCTGTAACCTGTATCCTCTGCCCTGTATCCTCAGCCCTGTATCCTCAGCCCTGTAACCTGTATCCTCAGCCCTGTAACCTGTATCCTCTGCCCTGTAACCTGTATCCTCAGCCCTGTAACCTGTATCCTCAGCCCTGTAACCTGTATCCTCAGCCCTGTAACCTGTATCCTCAGCTCTGTAACCTGTATCCTCAGCCCTGTAACCTGTATCCTCAGCCCTGTAACCTGTATCCTCAGCCCTGTAACCTGTATCCTCAGCCCTGTAACCTGTATCCTCAGCCCTGTAACCTGTATCCTCAGCCCTGTAACCTGTATCCTCAGCCCTGTAACCTGTATCCTCAGCCCTGTAACCTGTATCCTCAGCCCTGTAACCTGTATCCTCAGCCCTGTAACCTGTATCCTCTGCCCTGTATCCTCTGCCCTGTAACCTGTATCCTCAGCCCTGTAACCTGTATCCTCTGCCCTGTATCCTCAGCCCTGTAACCTGTATCCTCAGCCCTGTAACCTGTATCCTCAGCCCTGTAACCTGTATCCTCATCCCTATAACCTGTATCCTCAGCCCTGTAACCTGTATCCTCAGCCCTGTATCCTCAACCTTGTAACCTGTATCCTCAGCCCTGTAACCTGTATCCTCAGCCCTGTAACCTGTATCCTCAGCCCTGTAACCTGTATCCTCAGCTCTGTAACCTGTATCCTCAGCCCTGTAACCTGTATCCTCAGCCCTGTAACCTGTATCCTCAGCCCTGTAACCTGTATCCTCAGCCCTGTAACCTGTATCCTCAGCTCTGTAACCTGTATCCTCAGCCCTGTAACCTGTATCCTCAGCCCTGTAACCTGTATCCTCTGCCCTGTATCCTCAGCCCTGTAACCTGTATCCTCAGCCCTGTAACCTGTATCCTCAGCTCTGTAACCTGTATCCTCTGCCCTGTATCCTCAGCCCTGTAACCTGTATCCTCAGCTCTGTAACCTGTATCCTCAGCTCTGTAACCTGTATCCTCAGCCCTGTAACCTGTATCCTCAGCTCTGTAACCTGTATCCTCAGCCCTGTAACCTGTATCCTCAGCCCTGTAACCTGTATCCTCAGCCCTGTAACCTGTATCCTCAGCCCTGTAACCTGTATCCTCTGCCCTGTATCCTCTGCCCTGTAACCTGTATCCTCATCCCTGTAACCTGTATCCTCAGCCCTGTAACCTGTATCCTCTGCCCTGTATCCTCTGCCCTGTAACCTGTATCCTCAGCCCTGTAACCTGTATCCTCAGCCCTGTAACCTGTATCCTCAGCCCTGTAACCTGTATCCTCAGCCCTGTAACCTGTATCCTCAGCCCTGTAACCTGTATCCTCAGCCCTGTAACCTGTATCCTCAGCCCTGTAACCTGTATCCTCAGCCTTGTAACCTGTATCCTCAGCCCTGTAACCTGTATCCTCAGCCCTGTAACCTGTATCCTCAGCCCTGTATCCTCAGCCCTGTAACCTGTATCCTCAGCTCTGTAACCTGTATCCTCTGCCCTGTATCCTCTGCCCTGTAACCTGTATCCTCAGCCCTGTAACCTGTATCCTCAGCCCTGTAACCTGTATCCTCAGCCCTGTAACCTGTATCCTCAGCCCTGTAACCTGTATCCTCTGCCCTGTATCCTCAGCCCTGTAACCTGTATCCTCAGCCCTGTAACCTGTATCCTCAGCCTTGTAACCTGTATCCTCAGCCCTGTAACCTGTATCCTCATTCCTGTAACCTGTATCCTCAGCCCTGTATCCTCAGCCCTGTAACCTGTATCCTCAGCTCTGTAACCTGTATCCTCTGCCCTGTAACCTGTATCCTCAGCCCTGTAACCTGTATCCTCTGCCCTGTATTCTCAGCCCTGTAACCTGTATCCTCAGCCCTGTAACCTGTATCCTCAGCTCTGTAACCTGTATCCTCTGCCCTGTATCCTCAGCCCTGTAACCTGTATCCTCAGCTCTGTAACCTGTATCCTCTGCCCTGTATCCTCTGCCCTGTAACCTGTATCCTCATCCCTGTAACCTGTATCCTCAGCCCTGTAACCTGTATCCCTCTGCCCTGTATCCTCTGCCCTATAACCTGTATCCTCAGCCCTGTAACCTGTATCCTCAGCCCTGTAACCTGTATCCCCAGCCCTGTAACCTGTATCCTCAGCCCTGTAACCTGTATCCTCTGCCCTGTAACCTGTATCCTCAGCCCTGTAACCTGTATCCTCAGCCCTGTAACCTGTATCCTCAGCCCTGTAACCTGTATCCCCAGCCCTGTAACCTGTATCCTCAGCCCTGTAACCTGTATCCCCAGCCCTGTAACCTGTATCCTCTGCCCTGTAACCTGTATTCTCAGCCCTGTAACCTGTATCCTCAGCCCTGTAACCTGTATCCTCATCCCTATAACCTGTATCCTCAGCCCTGTAACCTGTATCCTCAGCCCTGTAACCTGTATCCCCAGCCCTGTAACCTGTATCCTCTGCCCTGTAACCTGTATTCTCAGCCCTGTAACCTGTATCCTCAGCCCTGTAACCTGTATCCTCAGTTCTATAACCTGTATCCTCAGCCCTGTAACCTGTATCCTCAGCCCTGTAACCTGTATCCTCAGCCCTGTACCTGTATCCTCATCCCTATAACCTGTATCCTCAGCCCTGTAACCTGTATCCTCAACCTGTATCCTCAGCCCTGTATCCTCAGCCCTGTAACCTGTATCCTCAGCCCTGTAACCTGTATCCTCAGCCCTGTAACCTGTATCCCTCAGCCCTGTAACCTGAAACATCATCCCTATAAACCTGTACCTTAGCCCTGTAACCTGAAACGTATCCCTATAACCTGTATCCTCAGCCCTGTAACCTGTATCCTCAGCCCTGTGACCTGTATCCTCAGCCCTGTAACCTCAGCCCTGTAACCTGTATCCTCAGCCCTGTAACCTGTATCCTCATCCCTATAACCTGTATCCTCAGCCCTGTAACCTGTATCCTCAAACCTGTATCCTCAGCCCTGTAACCTGTATCCTCAGCCCTGTAACCTGTATCCTCTGCCCTGTAACCTGTATCCTCAGCCCTGTAACCTGTATCGCCAGCCCCTGTATCCTGTATCCTCAGCCCTGTATCCTGTATCCTCAGCCCTGTAACATGTATCCTCATCCCTGTAACCTGTATCCTCATCCCTGTAACCTGTATCCTCAGCCCTGTAACCTGTATCCTCATCCCTATAACCTGTATCCTCAGCCCTGTAACCTGTATCCTCAAACCTGTATCCTCAGCCCTGTAACCTGTATCCTCAGCCCTGTAACCTGTATCCTCTGCCCTGTAACCTGTATCCCTCAGCCCTGTAACCTGTATCGCCAGCCCTGTATCCTGTATCCTCAGCCCTGTATCCTGTATCCTCAGCCCTGTAACCTGTATCCTCATCCCTGTAACCTGTATCCTCATCCCTGTAACCTGTATCCTCAGCCCTGTAACCTGTATCCTCAGCCCTGTAACCTGTATCCTCAGCCCTGTAACCTGTATCCTCAGCCCTGTAACCTGTATCCTCAGCCCTGTAACCTGTATCCTCAGCCCTGTAACCTGTATCCTCAGCCCTGTAACCTGTATCCTCAGCCCTGTAACCTGTATCCTCAGCCCTGTATCCTCAACCCTGTAACCTGTATCCTCAGCCCTGTAACCTGTATCCTCAGCCCTGTAACCTGTATCCTCAGCCCTGTAACCTGTATCCTCATCCCTATAACCTGTATCCTCAGCCCTGTAACCTGTATCCTCAGCCCTGTATCCTCAACCTTGTAACCTGTATCCTCAGCCCTGTAACCTGTATCCTCAGCCTGTAACCTGTAATCAATCCTCAGCCCTGTAACCTGTATCCTCAGCCCTGTAACCTGAAACATCATCCCCATAACCTGTACCTTAGCCCTGTAACCTGAAACGTCATCCCTATAACCTGTAACCTCAGCCCTGTAAACCTGTATCCTCAGCCCTGTGACCTGTATCCTCAGCCCTGTGACCTGTATCCTCAGCCCTGTAACCTCAGCCCTGTAACCTGTATCCTCAGCCCTGTAACCTCAGCCCTGTGACCTGTATCCTCAGCCCTGTAACCTGTATCCTCAGCCCTGTAACCTGTATCCTCTGCCCTGTATCCTCAGCCCTGTAACCTGTATCCTCAGCCCTGTAACCTGTATCCTCAGCCCTGTAACCTGTATCCTCAGCCCTGTAACCTGTATCCTCAGCCCTGTAACCTCAGCCCTGTAACCTGTATACTCAGCCCTGTAACCTGTATCCTCAGCCCTGTAACCTGTATCCTCAGCCCTGTAACCTCAGCCCTGTAACCTGTATCCTCAGCCCTGTAACCTGTATCCTCTTCCCTGTGACCTGTATCCTCAGCCCTGTGACCTGTATCCTCAGCCCTCTAACCTGTATCCTCTGCCCTGTGACCTGTATCCTCTGCCCTGTAACCTGTATCCTCTGGCCCTGTGACCTGTATCCTCAGCCCTGTAACCTGTATCCTCAGCCCTGTAACCTGTATCCTCTGCCCTGTAACCTGTATCCTCTGCCCTGTAACCTGTATCCTCTGCCCTGTATCCTCTGCCCTGTATCCTCTGCCCTGTAACCTGTATCCTCTGCCCTGTAACCTGTATCCTCAGCCCTGTAACCTGTATCCTCAGCCCTGTAACCTGTATCCTCAGCCCTGTAACCTGTATCCTCAGCCCTGTAACCTGTATCCTCTGCCCTGTGACCTGTATCCTCAGCCCTGTAACCTGTATCCTCAGCCCTGTAACCTGTATCCTCTGCCCTGTAACCTATATCCTCAGCCCTGTAACCTGTATCCTGCCCTGTATCCTCTGCCCTGTATCCTCTGCCCTGTAACCTGTATCCTCTGCCCTGTAACCTGTATCCTCAGCCCTGTAACCTGTATCCTCTGCCCTGTAACCTGTATCCTCTGCCCTGTAACCTGTATCCTCTGCCCTGTAACCTGTATCCTCTGCCCTGTGACCTGTATCCTGTGCCCTGTATCCTCTTCCCTGTATCCTCAGCCCTGTAACCTGTATCCTCAGCCCTGTAACCTGTATCCTCAGCCCTGTAACCTGTATCCTCTGCCCTGTAACCTGTATCCTCTGCCCTGTATCCTCAGCCATGTACCTGTATCCTCTGCCCTGTATCCTCAGCCCTGTAACCTGTATCCTCTACTCTGTATCCTCTTCCCCTGTAATCCTCAGCCCTGTAACCTGTATCCTCAGCCCTGTAACCTGTATCCTCAGCCCTGTAACCTGTATCCTCAGCCCTGTAACCTGTATCCTCAGCCCTGTAACCTGTATCCTCAGCCCTGTAACCTGTATCCTCAGCCCTGTAACCTGTATCCTCAGCCCTGTAACCTGTATCCTCAGCCATGTAACCTGTATCCTCAGCCCTGTATCCTCTGCCCTGTAACCTGTATCCTCAGCCCTGTAACCTGTATCCTCTGCCCTGTAACCTGTATCCTCAGCCCTGTAACCTGTATCCTCAGCCCTGTAACCTGTATCCTCAGCTCTGTAACCTGTATCCTCAGCCCTGTAACCTGTATCCTCAGCCCTGTAACCTGTATCCTCAGCCCTGTAACCTGTATCCTCAGCCCTGTAACCGGTATCCTCAGCCCTGTAACCTGTATCCTCAGCCCTGTAACCTGTATCCTCAGCCCTGTAACCTGTATCCTCAGCCCTGTAACCTGTATCCTCTGCCCTGTATCCTCAGCCCTGTATCCTCAGCCCTGTAACCTGTATCCTCAGCCCTGTAACCTGTATCCTCTGCCCTGAACCTGTATCCTCAGCCCTGTAACCTGTATCCTCAGCCCTGTAACCTGTATCCTCAGCCCTGTAACCTGTATCCTCAGCTCTGTAACCTGTATCCTCAGCCCTGTAACCTGTATCCTCAGCCCTGTAACATGTATCCTCAGCCCTGTAACCTGTATCCTCAGCCCTGTAACCTGTATCCTCAGCCCTGTAACCTGTATCCTCAGCCCTGTAACCTGTATCCTCAGCCCTGTAACCTGGTATCCTCAGCCCTGTAACCTGTATCCTCAGCCCTGTAACCTGTATCCCTCAGCCCCTGTAACCTGTATCCTCTGACCCTGTATCCTCTGCCCTGTAACCTGTAGCCTCAGCCCTGTAACCTGTATCCTCTGCCCTGTATCCTCAGCCCTGTAACCTGTAGCCTCAGCCCCTGTAACCTGTATCCTCCAGCCCTGTAACCTGTATCCGCATCCCTATAACCTGTATCCCTCAGCCCTGTAACCTGTATCCTCAGCCCTGTATCCTCAACCTTGTAACCTGTATCCTCAGCCCTGTAACCTGTATCCTCAGCCCTGTAACCTGTATCCCTCAGCCCTGTAACCTGTATCCTCAGCCCTGTAACCTGTTATCCTCAGCTCTGTAACCGGTATCCTCAGCCCTGTAACCTGTATCCTCCAGCCCTGTAACCTGTATCCTCAGCCCTGTAAACCTGTATCCTCCAGCCCTGTAAACCTGTATCCTCAGCTCTGTAACCTGTATCCTCAGCCCTGTAACCTGTATCCTCAGCCCTGTAACCTGTATCCCTCTGCCCTGTATCCTCAGCCCTGTAACCTGTATCCTCAGCCCTGTAACCTGTATCCTCAGCTCTGTAACCTGTATCCTCTGCCCTGTATCCTCAGCCCTGTAACCTGTATCCTCAGCTCTGTAACCTGTATCCTCAGCTCTGTAACCTGTATCCTCAGCCCTGTAACCTGTATCCTCAGCTCTGTAACCTGTATCCTCAGCCCTGTAACCTGTATCCTCAGCCCTGTAACCTGTATCCTCAGCCCTGTACCTGTATCCTCAGCCCTGTAACCTGTATCCTCTGCCCTGTATCCTCTGCCCTGTAACCTGTATCCTCATCCCTGTAAACCTGTATCCTCAGCCCTGTAACCTGTATCCTCTGCCCTGTATCCTCTGCCCTGTAACCTGTATCCTCAGCCCTGTAACCTGTATCCTCAGCCCTGTAACCTGTATCCTCAGCCCTGTAACCTGTATCCTCAGCCTGTAACCTGTATCCTCAGCCCTGTAACCTGTATCCTCAGCCCTGTAACCTGTATCCTCAGCCCTGTAACCTGTATCCTCAGCCTTGTAACCTGTATCCTCAGCCCTGTAACCTGTATCCTCAGCCCTGTAACCTGTATCCTCAGCCCTGTATCCTCAGCCCTGTAACCTGTATCCTCAGCTCTGTAACCTGTATCCTCTGCCCTGTATCCTCAGCCCTGTAACCTGTATCCTCAGCCCTGTAACCTGTATCCTCAGCCCTGTAACCTGTATCCTCAGCCCTGTAACCTGTATCCTCAGCCCTGTAACCTGTATCCTCTGCCCTGTATCCTCAGCCCTGTAACCTGTATCCTCAGCCCTGTAACCTGTATCCTCAGCCTTGTAACCTGTATCCTCAGCCCTGTAACCTGTATCCTCAGCCCTGTAACCTGTATCCTCAGCCCTGTATCCTCAGCCCTGTAACCTGTATCCTCAGCTCTGTAACCTGTATCCTCTGCCCTGTAACCTGTATCCTCAGCCCTGTAACCTGTATCCTCTGCCCTGTATTCTCAGCCCTGTAACCTGTATCCTCAGCCCTGTAACCTGTATCCTCAGCTCTGTAACCTGTATCCTCTGCCCTGTATCCTCAGCCCTGTAACCTGTATCCTCAGCTCTGTAACCTGTATCCTCTGCCCTGTATCCTCTGCCCTGTAACCTGTATCCTCATCCCTGTAACCTGTATCCTCAGCCCTGTAACCTGTATCCTCAGCCCTGTATCCTCAGCCCTGTAACCTGTATCCTCAGCCCTGTAACCTGTATCCTCAGCCCTGTAACCTGTATCCTCAGCCCTAGTCGTAATGTGACAGTTTGGAGGTGTATTGACATTTTGCAGGCATGCAGGTTTAAAACACCCACCCCCCTCTAACCCTCTCTAACCCTCTATAACCAAATCAAATCATAACCCTCTTCTAACCCCTCTAACCCTCTCTAATGCTCTCTAACCCCCTCTAACCCTCTCAAACCCTCTTCTAACCCTCTTCTAACCTCTCTAATGCTCTCTAACCCCCTCTAAACCCTCTCTAAACCCTCTCTAGCCCCTTCTAACCCCCTCTAACCCTCTATAACAAATCAAATCATAACCCTCTTCTAACCCTCCCTAACCCTCTCGAACCCTCTCTAACCCTCTTAAACCCTCTCTAGCCCTCTTCTAACCCTC
>NC_034201.2:49166951-49204451 GCF_002021735.2 Oncorhynchus kisutch
ATTGTTTTGACTACCTGGACCTAACAATTGGTTGTGATTTGAATGAAAAAGGTTTTTAATAAACAACATGAACATGTGACTGTGTGAGAAGAATCTATTATACAAACGGGTCTGAACCTGAATGCTGATTGGTTAAAAACCGCATTCCAGCCGGTGACTATTCCAGAAGTTTCCACTGGCTAAATCTATGATGTTAAAATGCCTATTTACTCTGTTCCATTTGACTGCTGCAATCCACTATCTCATCTGCCCAGCCAGGCAATTTATAAACTTGATCGCCACTATAAAAAGCATCTAGACATTATCTCACATTTCTTTTAGACGAGCAACTTGCCTGTCTGTCTCTCTGATGTTTGCAACATTGTTTCAATATTCAAATTCTATCTCCAACTGTCCCATACTAATGAACGTGTAGTGGACGAGAGAGAGGCAGGCAGCATTTCTCAGCCAATTGAAATCATGAATCAGCTGGCATTATTTTTATGGATATATATAAAGAAATGTCAGTTGAAAAAAGGTCAAATGAAACGAATTGCAGCTAGTCATGTTAGCTGTGTTAGCTGTGTTGTTGGCTAGCTTCTCTGAACAGCTCCTCTCCTCTGTTGGCTAGACGAGAGAGTACATTTGTGACTCACAAATTTTTGAATTTCTCTTTTTTTTTTACATTGTATAAAAGTAGAGACTCAGAGCTACAAAATGGTCATACACCGCATTTGAGGAAACAATGGGAAAGTAATTCTGATTTGAAAGTTGATGAACTTGTAAATTTCCTTTTGAGAAAACCATCTTTCAATGTTTTGGTTCTACTATTGGAGAGCTCTTCTTTGTCTCCGCCCATTCAGCATTGTTCACACCCTCTTAAGCCTTAGACCACACCCATTCAGCATTGTTCACACCCTCTTAAGCCTTAGCCCCACCCATCTCTTTAAGGGTTGATCCTTGCGTTCTGTACTAACTTGCCAGCTACGTCCAGAGATCTGAGAGAGGGGGAGAACACCTAACTGAACATTACTCGCCCTAGCAGAGCTGGTTAGGCCGTTACAGTATGTTTAACAGAGTGTTGGTGACTGCAACTGTGCTGTCAGATTGTCCATTCGTAAATTCAGAGCGTTTCGTGTTCAGAGCGCACACTGGACGCTCTGGCCAATAAGTAGGGTTTGTCCAAAAGCTCTGACCTCACAACGACAGTCAAGCACCCAAGCTAACTGGCTAACATTGGCTAGCTACTTCCAGACAAATAATGAGAGGACACCTCACTCTGACCATTTTACTCCCCCCTAGCAGAGCTGGTTAGGCTGTTGTCATGTTATCCAGAGTGTTGGTGACTGCAACTGTGCTGCTGGCAACAATTGAATTACACTTTGTTGCCGACGTTTACTGACACCGGACATATTTAACGTGTGTTGAGCATTCAAAGATTCATCAGTTATTCTGCGCTCTGGCATACTAAGACGAGAGTCTTTTGTTAAGAAATGTAGCTAGATAGCTAGCTAGGTAACCAATGAATGCATGACGTAACGTTAGTTAGCGAACCAGCCAGCTAACGTTAGCTCGCCAGCTATAACGTTAGCTCGCTAGCTAAAAGTACACTAACTTGAAATGAGAATACTTTGTCGAAATTAGAGTGGACTCTTTTGTTAAGACATGTAGCTAGCTAGTGCTAGGGTTCGTTCCTTTCGTCCTTGTAGTGAGAGCCCTATTCCCTATTCCCTATGTAGTGTACCAGAGCCCTACTCCCTATGTAGTGTACCAGAGTGCTATTGCCTATGTAGTGTACCAGAGCCCTATTCCCTATGTAGTGTACCAGAGCCCTATTCCCTATGTAGTGTACCAGAGTGCTATTCCCTATGTAGTGTACCAGAGCCCTACTCCCTATGTAGTGTACCAGAGCCCTATTCCCTATGTAGTGTACCAGAGTGCTATTCCCTATGTCGTGTACCAGAGCCCTATTCCCTATGTAGTGTACTACTGTTGACCAGAGCCCTATTCCCTATGTAGTGTACTACTGTTGACCAGAGCCCTATTCCCTATGTAGTGTACTACTGTTGACCAGAGCCCTATTCCCTATGTAGTGTACTACTGTTGACCAGAGCCCTATTCCCTATGTAGTGTACTACTGTTGACCAGAGCCCTATTCCCTATGTAGTGTACTACTGTTGACCAGAGCCCTATTCCCTATGTAGTGTACTACTGTTGACCAGAGCCCTATTCCCTATGTAGTGTACTACTGTTGACCAGAGCCCTATTCCCTATGTAGTGTACTACTGTTGACCAGAGCCCTATTCCCTATGTAGTGTACTACTGTTGACCAGAGCCCTATTCCCTATGTTTAATTAATTAACTTATTTATTTAACCAGGTAGGCCAGTTGAGAACAAGTTCTCATGTACAACTGCGACCTGGACAAGATAAAGCAAAGCAGTGAGACACAAACAACACAGAGTTACACATAAACAAACAGTCAATAACACAATAGAACAGAAAAATACATAGAAAAATCTATGTACAAATGTAGAAGATGTAGTAAGATTAGGGAGATAAGGCAATAAATAGGCCCTAGAGGCGGAAATAATGAATAGGCCCTGCAGGCGGAAATAATGAATAGGCCCTAGAGGCGGAAATAATGAATAGGCCCTAGAGGCGGAAATAATGAATAGGCCCTGGAGGCGGAAATAATGAATAGGCCCTAGAGGCGGAAATAATGAATAGGCCCTAGAGGCGGAAATAATGAATAGGCCCTGGAGGCGGAAATAATGAATAGGCCCTGCAGGCGGAAATAATGAATAGGCCCTGGAGGCGGAAATAATGAATAGGCCCTGGAGGCGGAAATAATGAATAGGCCCTGGAGGCGGAAATAATGAATAGGCCCTGGAGGCGGAAATAATGAATAGGCCCTAGAGGCGGAAATAATGAATAGGCCCTGGAGGCGGAAATAATGAATAGGCCCTGCAGGCGGAAATAATTACAGTTTAGCATTAACACTGGAGTGATAGATGTGCAGATGATGATGTGCAAGTAGAGATACTGAGGTGCAAGAGGGTAAGTAATAATATGGGGATGAGGTAGTTGGATGGGCTATTTACAGATGGGCTATGTACAGGTACAGTGATCTGTAAGCTGCTCTGACAGCTGATGCTTAAAGTTAGAGAGGGGGATATAAGTCTCCAGCTTTAGAGATTTTTGCAATTCGTTCCAGTCATTGGCAGCAGAGAACTGTAAGGAAAGGCGGCCAAATGAGGTGTTGGCTTTGTGGGTGACCAGTGAAATATACCTGCTGGAGCGTGTGCTACGGGTTGGTGTTGCTATGGTGACCAGTGAGCTGAGATAAGGTGGGGCTTTACCTAGTAAAGACCTATAGACGACCTGAAGCCAGTGGGTTTGGCGACGGATATGTAGTGAGGGCCAGCCGACTAGACCATTCAGGTCTCAGTGGTGGGTAGTATATGGGGCTTTGGTGACAAAACAGATGGCACTGTGATAGACTGCATCCAGTTTGCTGAGTAGAGTGTTGGAGGCTATTATGTAAATGACATCGCCCGAAGTCAAGGATTGGTAGGATAGTCAGTTTTATGAGGGTATGTTTGGTGACGTGTGAAAGAGGCTTTGTTTTGCGAAATAGGAAGGCGATTCCTAGGTATTTGTAGTTGTCCACATATTCTAGGTCAGAACCGTCCAGGGTGGTGCTAGTCGGGAGGGAGGGTGCGGGCAGCAATCGGTTGAAGAACATGCACTTAGTTTTACTAGCATTTAAAAGCAGTTGGAGGCCACGGAACGAGTGTTGTATGGCATTGAAGCTCGTCTGGAGGTTAGTTAACACAGTGTACAAAGAAGGGCCGACACCATGTATACAGAATGATGTCATCTGCGTAGAGGTGGATCAGAGAATCATGAGCAGCAAGAGCAACGTCATTGATATATACAGAGAAAAGAGTCGGCCGGAGGATTGAATCCTGTGGCACCCCCATAAAGACTGCCAGAGGTCCGGACAACAGGCCCTCCGATTTGACACACTGAACTCTATCTGAGAAGTAGTTGGTGAACCAGGCGACGCAGTCATTTGAGAAGCCAAGGCTGTTGAGTCTGCCGACAAGAATGCGGTGATTGACAGAGTCGAAAGCCTTGGCCAGGTCGATGAAGACGGCTTTTATGATATCGTTTAGGACATTGAGTGTGGCTGAGGTGTACCCATGACCAGCTCGGAAACCAGATTGCATAGTGGAAAAGGTACAGTGGGATTTGAAATGGCCGGTGATCTGTTTATTAACTTGGCTTTCGAAGATTTTAGAAAGGCAGGGAAGATTGGACATACTGTAGGTCTATAACAGTTTAGGTCCATTGAAGAGGGGGATGACCCCGGCAGCTTTCCAATCTTTGGGGATTACAGACGATACGAAAGAGGTTGAACAGGCTAGTAATAGGGGTTGCAACAATCTCGGCAGATACATTTAGAAAGAGAGGGTCCAAATTGCCCAGCTGATTTGTATGGGTCCAAATTTTGCAGTTCTTTCAGAACATCAGCTATCTGGGGGGGTTTTCTCCATGGACTTTACAGTGTCCCAAAACCTTTTGGAATTGGTGCTACAGGAAGCAAATTTCTATTTGAAAAAGCTAGGCTTAACCTTCCTAACTGACTGAGTATATTGGTTCTTAACTTATTCCTAACTTATATCGTGGGGGCTATTATATTTTATATCGTGGGGGCTATTCGATGCTAATGCAGAATGCCAAAGGATGTTTTTTCCTGGTCGAGGGCAGTCAAGTCTGGAGAGAACCAAGGGCTACATCTGTTCTCAGTTCAACATGTTTTGAACGGGGCATGCTTACTTAAGATGGAGAAGAAAGCCCTTTTGAAGAGCAACCAGGCATCCTCTACTGACGGGATGAGGTCAATATCCTTCCAGGATACCCAGGCCAGGTCGATTAGAAAGGCCTGCTCGCTGAAGTGTTTTAGGGAGCATTTGACAGTGTTGAGGGGTTGTCGTTTGACTGCGGAACCAGTACGCATGCAGGCAATGAGGCAGTGATCGCTGAGATCCTGGTTGAAGACAGCAGAGGTGTATTTAGAGGGCAGGTTGGTCAAGATGATGTCTAAGAGGGTGCCCATGGTTACAGATTTAGGGTTGTACCTGGTAGGTTCCTTGATAATTTGTGTGAGATTGAGGGCATCAATTTTAGATTGAAGGATGGCCGGGGTGTTAAGCATGTCCCAGCTTAGGTCGTCTAGCAGCACAAGCTCTGAAGGTAGATGGGGGGGCAATCAGTTCACATATGATGTCCAAGGCACAACAGGGGGCTGAAGGGGGTCTATAACAAGCGGCAACGGTGAGAGACTTGTTTCTGGAAAGGTGGATTTTTAAAAGTTTAAGCTCGAACTGTTGGGGCACAGACCTGGATAGTAAAACAGAACTCTGCAGGCTATCTCTGCAGTAGATTGCAACTCTGCCCCCTCTGGCAGTTCTATCTTGTCGGAATATTTTATAGTTAGGGATGGAAATTTCAGGGTTTTAGGTGACCTTCCTAAGCCAGGATTCAGACATGGCTTGGACATTCTGGTTGGCGGAGTGTGCTAAAGCAGTGAATAAAACAAATTTAGGGAGGAGGCTTCTTATGTTAACATGCATGAAACCAAGGCTTTTACGGTTACAGAAGTTGTCAAAAGAGAGCACCTGGGGAATGCTACTACAGATGTAGGATTCTAATTTGAGCTAGTCCCCCACAGCAGGAAAATAATTTTGTGATTACATGCATCAAACTGTTACGGGGAATTAAATTCCTTTAATACTCAATTAAATTAAACACTGTCCACTCCTAAGAATTTGTAAGACTCTTATTTGCATAAAATGGACAGAGACCAGTCTCAAAATCAATCTGTAGCGTTTATTCTCGAGAGTACTGAACATGATACAATTTACCACAGGTTATAAACTAGAAATGACGTCATTTGTTTTCGAACTGTCCCGTCTCTTCTCCCACCCTGGTACAAAGGCAGTATCTCAAGCCTTCCCACATCGTCTCCCACCAATTTAATATAATTTAGACTGAGCCAAGGTCTTCCTGTGTAGATCAGCATTCTAGCCAGTCTGACAATAAGTTCATTCATTTCTACCAAGGAACAGACAGTCATTGTTCTAATTCTTGATTATATTTACACACATTATATTCAGTACTAGGATTAAAAGAAAATTCATACATCTATACAGTAACATATTAGTATTCTGATTATTCAGTCCTGATTGAAATGTATACATAATTAGTCATTATTGATTAAAAAAAATCCCTTAACAGAAACCAATGCTTTTAACGGTTACAGAAGTCAACAAATGAGAGCACCTTAGTAGGTAACTAAGTTGACCTTAGTATGTAACTAGGTTGACCTTAGTAGGTAACTAGGTTGACCTTAGTAGGTAACTAGGTTGACCTTAGTAGGTAACTAGGTTGACCTTAGTAGGTAACCAGGTTGACCTTACTAGTTAACTAGGTTGACCTTAGTAGGTAACCAGGTTGACCTTAGTAGGTAACCAGGTTGACCTTAGTAGGTAACTAGGTTGACCTTACTAGTTAACTAGGTTGACCTTAGTAGGTAACTCCGCTGACCTTAGTAGGTAACCAGGTTGACCTTAGTAGGTAACTAGGGGAGAGAGATGAACGCTGTGTTCACTTAACTACACAAACACAATCCATTC
Source organism: Oncorhynchus kisutch (assembly GCF_002021735.2). NCBI lineage: Eukaryota > Metazoa > Chordata > Actinopteri > Salmoniformes > Salmonidae > Oncorhynchus > Oncorhynchus kisutch. The sequence continues at coordinate 49,173,634 of NC_034201.2, forward strand.
TATGTCATTCCTCTCTATCTATGGCTTCTTTTAACTAGGGGAGAGAGATGAACGCTGTGGTCACTTCACAAACACAATCCATTCTATGTCATTCCTCTCTATCTATGCCTTCTTTTATTTCATGAATTAATATATTGTATTTCCTACCTTTCCCCCTCGCCCCTCCTCCTCTATATCCCCTTATCTCCCCCATCTATCTCCCCCTTATCTTCCCCCTTATCTCCCCCTTATATCTTCCCCCTTATCTCCCCCATCTATCTCCCCCTTATCTTCCCCCTTATCTCCCCCATCCATCTCCTCCTTATCTTCTTCCTCTATCTCCCCCTCGCCCCCTCCTCCTCTACATCCCCTTATCTCCCCCTCCTCGTCTATCTCCCCCTTATCTCCCCTTCCTCGTCTCTCGCCTTATCTCCCCCTTATCTCCCCCTCCTCGTCTATCTCGCCTTATCTCCCCCTCCTCCACTATACCCCCCTTATCTCCCCCCTCCTCCCCTATATCCCCTTATCTTCCTCTCTCCCCTATATCCCCTTATCTCCCCCATCTCCCCTTTTCTCCCCCCCTCCTCTATCTCCCCTTATATCCCCCTACTCCGCTATCTCCATGTATCTCCCCCCTCCTCCTCTATCTCCCCTTATCTCCTCCTCTCCCCTATCTCCCCTTATCTCCCCCCTCCTCCTCTATCTCCCCTGATATCCCCCCTCCTCCTCTATCTCCCCTTATCTCCCCCCTCCTCCCCTATATCCCCCTCGCCCCTCCTCCCCTAATCTCCCCCCTCCTCCCCTATATCCCCTAATCTCCCCCCTCCTCCTCTATCTCCCCTTATCTCCCCCTCCTCCTATATCTCCCCTTATCTCCCCTCCTCCCCTATATCCCCTTATCTCCCCCTCCTCCCCTATATCCCCTTATCTCCCCCCCCTCCTCCTCTATCTCCCCCCTCGCCCCCTCCTCCCCTAATCTCCCCCCTCCTCCTCTATCTCCCCTTATCTCCCCCTTCCTCCTCTATCTCCCCTTATCTCCCCCCTCCTCCTCTATATCCCCTTATCTCCCCATCCTCCCCTATATCCCCTTATCTCCCCCCTCCTCCTCTATCTCCCCCTCGCCCCCTCCTCCCCTTATCTCCCCCTCCTCCTCTATCTCCCTTTATCTCCCCTCCTCCTCTATATCCCCTAATCTCCCCCTCCTCCCCTATATCCCCTTATCTCCCCCCCTCCTCCCCTATATCCCCTTATCTCCCCCCTCCTCCCCTGTATCCCCTTAACTCCCCCCTCCTCCTCTATCTCCCCTTATCTCCCCCCTCCTCCCCTATATCCCCTTATCTCCCCCTCCTCCCCTATCTCCCCTTATCTCCCCCCTCCTCCCCTATCATCCCCTTATCTCCCCCCTCCTCCCCTACATCCCCTTATCTCCCCCCTCCTCCCCTATATCCCCTTATCTCCCCCTCCTCCCCTATATCCCCTTATCTCCCCCTCCTCCCCTATATCCCCTTATCTCCCCCCTCCTCCCCTATATCCCCTTATCTCCCCCTCTTCCCCTATATCCCCTTATCTCCCCCTCCTCCCCTATATCCCCTTATCTCCCCCTCCTCCCCTATATCCCCTTATCTCCCCCTCCTCCCCTATATCCCTTATCCCCCCCCCTCCTCCTATCTCCCCCTCGCCCCCTCCTCCCCTTATCTCCCCCATCCTCCCCTATATCCCCTTATCTCCCCCTCCTCCTCTATCTCCCTTTATCTCCCCCCTCCTCCTCTATATCCCCTTATCTCCCCCTCGCCCCCTCCTCCCCTATATCCCCTTATCTCCCCCCTCCTCCTCTATCTCCCCTTATCTCCCCCCTCCTCCCCTATATCCCCTTATCTCCCCTTCCTCCCCTATATCCCCTTATCTCCCTCCTCCCCTATATCCCCCTTATCTCCCCCTCCTCCTCTATATCCCCTTATCTCCCCCTCCTCCCCTATATCCCCTTATCTCCCCTCCTCCCCTATCTCCCCTTATCTCCCCCCTCCTCCCCTATCTCCCCCCTCCTCCCCTATATCCCCTTATCTCCCCCTCCTCCCCTATATCCCCTTATCTCCCCCTCCTCCTCTATCTCCCCTTATCTCCCCCCCCTCCCCTATATCCCCTTATCTCCCCCTCCTCCCCTATATCCCCTTATCTCCCCCCTCCTCCCCTATATCCCCTTATCTCCCCCCTCCTCCCCTATATCCCCTTATCTCCCACTCCCCTCTCCCTATATCCCCTGATCTCCCCCTCCTCCCCTATATCCCCTTATCTCCCCCTCCTCCTCTATCTCCCCCCTCCCCCTCGCCCCTCCTCCCCTTATCTCCCCCCTCCTCCCCTATATCCCCTTATCTCCCCCTCCTCCCCTATATCCCCTTATCTCCCCTCCTCCTCTATCTCCCTTTATCTCCCCCTCCTCCTCTATATCCCCTTATCTCCCCCTCCTCCCCTATATCCCCTTATCTCCCCCTCCTCCCCTATATCCCCTTATCTCCCCCTCCTCCCCTATCTCCCCTTATCTCCCCCCCTCCTCCCCTATCTCCCCCCTCCTCCCCTATATCCCCTTATCTCCGCCCTCCTCCTCTATCTCCCCTTATCTCCCCCCTCCTCATCTATCTCCCCTTATCTCCCCCTTTCTCCTCTATCTCCCCTTATCTCCCCCTTCCTCCTCTATCTCCCCTTATCTCCCCCTCCTCCTCTATCTCCCCTTATCTCCCCCCTCCTCCTCTATCTCCCCTTATCTCCCCCCTCCTCCTCTATCTCCCCGTATCTCCCCCCTCCTCCTCTATCTCCCCCCTCCACCCCTATCTCCCCTTATCTCCCCCTCCTCCCCTTATCTCCCCCCTCCTCCTCTATCTCCCTTATCTCCCCCCTCCTCCCCTATATCCCCTTATCTCCCCCTCCTCCCCTATCTCCCCTTATCTCCCCCTCCTCCTCTATCTCCCCTTATCTCCCCCTCCTCCTCTATATCCCCTTATCTCCCCCCTCCTCCTCTATCTCCCCCTCGCCCCCTCCTCCCCTAATCTGCCCCCTCCTCCCCTAATCTGCCCCTCCTCCCCTATATCCCCTTAGCTCCCCCCTCCTCCTCTATCTCCCCTTATCTCCGACCCTCCTCCCCTATATCCCCTTATCTCCCCCCTCCTCCCCTATATCCCCTTATCTCCCCCTCCTCCTCTATCTCCCCTTATCTCCCCCCCTCCTCCCTATCTCCCCCTCCTCCCCTATATCCCCTTATCTCCCCCTCCTCCCCTATCTCCCCCCTCCTCCCTATATCCCCTTATCTCCCCCCTCCTCCCCTATCTCCCCCCTCCTCCCCTATATCCCCTTATCTCCCCCCTCCTCCTCTAATCTCCCCTTATCTCCCCCCTCCTCCCCTATATCCCCTTTTCTCTCCCCCTCCTCCCCTATCTCCCCCCTCCTCCCCTATATCCCCTTATCTTCCCCCCTCCTCCCCCTAATCTCCCCCCTTCCCCCCCCCCCCCCTCCTCCCCTATATCCCCTTATCTCCCCCCTCCTCCTCTATCTGCCCTTTTCTCCCCCTCCTCCCCTATCTCCCCTTATCTTCCCCCCTCCTCACTCTATCTCCCCTTATCTCCCCCCTCCTCCTCTATCTCCCCTTATCTCCCCCCCCTCCTCTATCTCCCCCCCTCTCCCCTATCTCACCCTATCTCCCCCCTCCTCACCTATCTCCCCCCCTCCCCCTATATCCCCTTATCTCCCCCCTCCTCCCCTATCTCACCCCTCCTCCCCTATATCCCTTATCTCCCCTCTCCCCTATCTCCCCTTATCTCCCCCTCCTCCCTATCTCCCCTTTTTCTCCCCCTCCCTCCTCTTAATCTCCCCTTATCTCCCCCCCTCCTCCTCTAATCCTCCTCTCCCCTTATCTCCCCTCCATCTCCCACTTAATCTCCCCCCTCCTCCCATATCCACTTCTCCCCCTCCTCCTCTATCTCCCCTTATCTCCCCCTCCTACCTCTATCTCCCGTTATCTCCCCCCTCCTCCCCTATATCCCCCTTTTCCTTCTCCCCTCCTCCCCCTATCTCCCCCCTCCTCCCGCTATATCCCCTTATCTCCCCCCTCCTCCCCGATCTCCCCCCTCCTCCCCTATATCCCCTTATCTCCCCCCCTCCTCCCCCTATCTCCCCCCTCCTCCCCTATATCCCCTATCTCCCCCCTCCTCCTCTATCTCCCCTTATCTCCCCCCTCCTCCCCTATATTCCCTTTTCTCCCCCTCCTCCCCTATCTCCCCCCTCCTCCCCTATATCCCCTTATCTCCCCCCTCCTCCCCTATCTCCCCCCTCCTCCCCCCCCCTCCTCCCCTATATCCCCTTATCTCCCCCCTCCTCCTCTATCTCCCCTTATCTCCCCCCTCCTCCTCTATCTCCCCTTTTCTCCCCCTCCTCCCCTATCTCCCCCCTCCTCCTCTATCTCCCCTTATCTCCCCCCCCTCCTCCTCTATCTCCCCTTATCTCCCCCCTCCTCCTCTATCTCCCCCCTCCTCCCCTATCTCCCCTTATCTCCCCCCTCCTCACCTATCTCCCCCCTCCTCCCCTATATCCCCTTATCTCCCCCCTCCTCCCCTATCTCCCCCCTCCTCCCCTATATCCCCTTATCTCCCCCTCCTCCTCTATCTCCCCTTTTTCTCCCCCTCCTCCTCTATCTCCCCTTATCTCCCCCTCCTCCTCTATCTCCCCTTATCTCCCCCCTCCTCCCCTATATCCCCTTTTCTCCCCCTCCTCCTCTATCTCCCCTTATCTCCCCCTCCTCCTCTATCTCCCCTTATCTCCCCCCTCCTCCCCTATATCCCCTTTTCTCCCCCTCCTCCCCTATCTCCCCTTATCTCCCCCCTCCTCCTCTATCTCCCCTTATCTCCCCCCTCCTCCTCTATCTCCCCCCTCCTCCCCTATCTCCCCTTATCTCCCCCTCCTCCTCTATATCCCCTTATCTCCCCCCTCCTCCTCTATCTCCCCCCTCCTCCCCTATCTCCCCTTATCTCCCCCTCCTCCTCTATATCCCCTTATCTCCCCCCTCCTCCTCTATCTCCCCCTCGCCCCCTCCTCCCCTAATCTGCCCCCTCCTCCCCTATATCCCCTTATCTCCCCCCTCCTCTATCTCCCCTTATCTCCCCCTCCTCCTCTATATCCCCTTATCTCCCCCCTCCTCCTCTATCTCCCCCTCGCCCCCTCCTCCCCTAATCTGCCCCCTCCTCCCCTATATCCCCTTATCTCCCCCCTCCTCTATCTCCCCTTATCTCCCCCCTCTTCCCCTATATCCCCTTATCTCCCCCCTCCTCCCCTATCTCCCCCCTCCTCCTCTATCTCCCCTTATCTCCCCCCTCCTCCCCTATATCCCCTTATCTCCCCCCTCCTCCCCTATATTCCCTTATCTCCCCCTTATCTCCCCCCTCCTCCCCTATCTCCCCTTATCTCCCCCCTCCTCCCCTATATCCCCTTATCTCCCCCTCCTCCTCTATCTCCCCCTGTAGAGCACCTTTAAGTTTAAGTCGGAGAGTGATATCCACTTGGCAGAGCACCATAAGCAGGTAGGCAGGTTATTGAGGAAAAGTTGGACAGACTACGACTGTGACTATGTGGTTCTCTACAATTGAAGGGAAACTGATCTTTTCTACTTCCCCAGAGTCAGATGAACTCGTTGATGTCATTTTGGCGGTGGGAGGGACCAATGCTAACTGAACCAATGCTAACTGAACCAATGCTAACTAGCGTTAGCTCAATGACTAGTAGTCTATGGGTATGCTAGCATAGAAATAGTGTCTGACTCTGTGTAGGTATAAAAATGTCTTAATTGCCGTAATCTTGCTGTATCCTGTTAAGATGAATGCGCTGACTGTAAGTCCCTCTGGATAAGAGAGTTTACTAAATGACTGAAATGTGTAATGTACTGCAGGTCCTGTATGATGGGAAGCTAGCCAGCTCCATCTCTTTCACCTACAACGCCAAGGCCACCGACGCACAGCTCTGTCTGGAGTCATCGCCCAGAGAGAACGCATCCAACTTCGTTCACTCCCCACACGCACTCATGCTGCAGGTCAGTGGGGGGGGGGGGGTGTATCACGTTCTGACCTTTAGTTCTTTTGTTATGTCTTTGTTTCAGTATGGTCAGGGCGTGAGTTGGGTGGGTTGTCTATGTTCTTTTTTCTATGATTTGGTATGTCTGTGTTCGGCCTGGTATGGTTCTCAATCAGAGGCAGCTGTCAATCGTTGTCCCTGATTGAGAACCATACTTAGGTAGCCTGGTTGTCCCTGATTGAGAACCATACTTAGGCAGCCTGGTTGTCCCTGATTGAGAACCATACTTAGGTAGCCTGGTTGTCCCTGATTGAGAACCATACTTAGGTAGCCTGGTTGTCCCTGATTGAGAACCATACTTAGGTAGCCTGGTTGTCCCTGATTGAGAACCATACTTCGGCAGCCTGGTTGTCCCTGATTGAGAACCATACTTCCGCAGCCTGGTTGTCCCTGATTGAGAACCATACTTAGGCAGCCTGTTTTCACCCTTTGAGTTGTGGGTTGATTATTGTCTGTTCTGTGTTGTTTGTATTCACCGTTCAGGACTGTTTTGTTTCGTTCTCGTTGTTTTGTTTTGTGTTCATGATAATAAATGATCAATATGGACACTTACCACGCTGCGCATTGGTCCTCCTCTTCTTCCACCAACAACGGCCGTTACAGTGTGTGTCCCTGACTTTAATCTGTGTATTGATGGTATGTTCTCTCTCCTGTAGGATGTGAAGGTCATATTGACCCATTTTACAGGGTGTGTGTGTGTGTGTGTGTCCTAACAGTGTGTTCTCTCCTGTAGGATGTGAAGGCCATAGTGACCCACTCCATCCACAGTGCCATCCATTCTATAGGAGGAATACAGGTCCTCTTCCCTCTCTTCTCACAACTGGACTACATACAACTCAATGACAGCTCTGTGGACATCAGCGTGTGGTGAGTAGGAGGGAGGGAGGGAGGTCTGTGGACACCAGCGTGTGGTGAGTAGGAGGGAGGGAGGTCTGTGGACACCAGCGTGTGGTGAGTAGGAGGGAGGGAGGGAGGTCTGTGGACGCCAGCGTGTGGTGAGTAGGAGGGAGGGAGGGAGGTCTGTGGACACCAGCGTGTGGTGAGTAGGAGGGAGGGAGGGAGGTCTGTGGACGCCAGCGTGTGGTGAGTAGGAGGGAGGGAGGGAGGTCTGTGGACACCAGCGTGTGGTGAGTAGGAGGGAGGGAGGGAGGGAGGTCTGTGGACACCAGCGTGTGGTGAGTAGGAGGGAGGGAGGTTTGTGGATACCAGCGTGTGGTGAGTAGGAGGGAGGGAGGTCTGTGGACACCAGCGTGTGGTGAGTAGGAGGGAGGGAGGGAGGTCTGTGGACACCAGCGTGTGGTGAGTAGGAGGGAGGGAGGGATGTCTGTGGACACCAGCGTGTGGTGAGTAGGAGGGAGGGAGGTCTGTGGACACCAGCATGTGGTGAGTAGGAGGGAGGGAGGTCTGTGGACGCCAGCGTGTGGTGAGTAGGAGGGAGGGAGGGAGGTCTGTGGACACCAGCGTGTGGCGGGAGGGAGGGAGGAAGGGAGGGAGAGGTCTGTGGACCCCACCGTGTGGTGAGTGGGAGGGAGGTCTGTGGACACCAGTGTGTGGTGAGAAGGAGGGAGGGAGGTCTGTGGACACCAGCGTGTGGTGAGTAGGAGGGAGGGAGGGAGAGAAAGAGAGAGAGGTCTGTGGACACCAGCGTGTGGTGAGTAGGAGGGAGGGAGGGAGGGAGGGAGGGAGGGGTCTGTGAACACCAGCGTGTGGTGAGTAGGAGGGAGGGAGGTTAGAGAGATAGGTCTGTGGACACCAGCGTGTGGTGAGTAGGAGGGAGGGAGAGAGAGAGAGGTCTGTGGACACCAGCGTGTGGTGAGTAGGAGGGAGGGAGGGAGGTCTGTGGACACCAGCGTGTGGTGAGTAGGAGGGAGGGAGGTCTGTGGACACCACCGTGTGGTGAATAGGAGGGAGGGAGGGGGAACAAAAGAGAGAAAGATCCCACACTCTCTCTTTATTTATCCATGTATGTGTGTCTCTCTCTCTCTGCGTGTCCCAGAGTCCTAGCCCCCCAAGGTGCCATTAGTAAGTCTGTATAAAGATGAGGGGCTAAATCCTCTACATATTTAATGTCTCAGCAATGCACTACTCTATCTAGAGCTACACTACTATATACTGTTACAGTACTATGTTGTAACGTTGGATTGATTAATGTGACGACTGCTGTTCATCGAATGATTAACTGTTTATAATTATGTGATTAAATTAATCAGGTAATTAATTAATTTCCTCTACAGTCTCATTCTGAACGTCTCATAATCTGGAAATCTGCACAAACCCGAGTCTCACTAAATCATTCCGTACCGCACCAATCTAGTTGATTATTTATTTACTAACAAGCTAAAATGATAATATACACAGTCTGGGCCATTGATTAGAACTTAGTACGATGACAACAGGTCCCTAGCAGACCAACACAATATGACACGTGTTACGCAAAATAGGGATTTCAAGAGAGCGAGAGAGAGAAAACATTATCTTTGATCTGGACATTTTCCACACAACGTACAATATGCAAACATCAAGCCCTTAGTGTGAAAACTCTTCAAGTTACACTGGTTTCATTATAATGTCGTCATTTAACTTTTAATAACATAACAACAACAACAACAGCAACTTTCCTTTACATATTCCATCTATCCTCATTACTACCATTTTGGCTGACGAAACATATTGTCCCAAAGTCCATGTTTTGCATGTTACTGTTCTGAGGTAGGTTCTCCATGGGCCCATACATTTCATTCCTCCACAGTGAGAGGACAAAGGGATTTTGGCTGCTGCATTAAGATTTGGACAGACATGACAACTACTAGAACTATATACTGTTACAGTACTACTAGAACTATATACTGTTATTATACTACTATAACTATATACTGCTACAGTACTACTATAACTATATACTGTTATTATACTACTAGAACTATATACTGTTACAGTACTACTAGAACTATATACTGTTATTATACTACTATAACTATATACTGTTATTATACTACTAGAACTGTATACTGTTATTATACTACTATAACTATATACTGTTACAGTACTACTAGAACTATATACTGTTATTTACTACTAGAACTATATACTGTTATTATACTACAAGAACTATATACTGTTACAGTACTACTATAACTATATACTGTTATTATACTACTATAACTATATACTGTTACAGTACTACTATAACTATATACTGTTATTATACTACTAGAACTATATACTGTTATTATACTACTATATATACTGTTATTATACTACTATAACTATATACTGTTATTATACTACTAGAACTATATACTGCTACAGTACTACTATAACTATATACTGCTACAGTACTACTATAACTATACTGTTATTATACTACTAGAACTGTATACTGTTATTATACTACAATAACTATATACTGTTACAGTACTACTAGAACTATATACTGTTATTTACTACTAGAACTATATACTGTTATTATACTACAAGAACTATATACTGTTACAGTACTACTATAACTATATACTGTTATTATACTACTATAACTATATACTGTTACAGTACTACTATAACTATATACTGTTATTATACTACTATAACTATATACTGCTACAGTACTACTATAACTATATACTGCTACAGTACTACTATAACTATATACTGTTATTATACTACTATAACTATATACTGCTACAGTACTACTATAACTATATACTGTTACAGTACTACTATAACTATATACTGTTATTATACTACTATAACTATATACTGTTATTATACTACTATAACTATATACTGTTATTATACTACTATAACTATATACTGTTACAGTACTACTATAACTATATACTGTTACAGTACTACTATAACTATATACTGCTACAGTACTACTATAACTATATACTGTTATTATACTACTATAACTATATACTGTTACAGTACTACTATAACTATATACTGTTATTATACTACTATAACTATATACTGTTATTATACTACTAGAACTATATACTGTTATTATACTACTAGAACTATATACTGTTACAGTACTACTAGAACTATATACTGTTACAGTACTACTAGAACTATATACTATACACTTTGTTATTTTTGCAACCCGCCTCACCAATGTATATTTATAAAAAAGTATTATTTACCTCAGATCTGTAATCCTCCAAGAAGCTAGCCAGAAACTCCAGGAGGCTGGCCTGAAACTAGCCAGTAGCTAATCCAGAAGCTAGTTCAGAAGCTAGTTGGCTCCTTTACTGGCAAGCCGTTGGTGTTCAGCTAACCACGGTTTGTGGTCATCGGCTATCCTTTGGCTTGAAAGTCTATCGCCAGTTCTGTACGGCGCAGCGCGGCTCGGAGCGGAGCATACCGGACCAATTTTTCTCTCCATGTCCCTGGATTTCGACTGCTCTCTGGACATTCATGCCCGGATCTCACAGCTAGCTAGCTGCTATCCGTGTGACTATCGGCCTTCGTCGATTCCGGAGCAAACATCAATTGTTCCGGAGCTAGCAAGCTCCGTCAATCACTCCTGAGTTCCATCAATCGCACCTGGGCTGCAGTCGCCTATCCGGACCCGTTTTGCTGCCTTCGCGGAGCCCCACCGGGCCTTCACAACTGGACTGCCGACGTTATCTACCCGAAGGAGTTATTCGGCTGGCTCCTCCGTCGCGACGTTACCTGAACGCCCATCTGCGGCCTGCTAACCGTTAGCTGTCTTACCGGCTGCTATCTGAATAGACAATCGGACATTTTTTTATTATTTTTATTATTATTATTATGTTTTCTTCTTGGGCCTCTATAACTATATCTATTGTTTTTATTTTTGTTGTTGTTGTGTGATTTGGATTGATCCCCTCTACCACACGGAACCCCACTAATCTACTGACGGAGCGCAGGAGGTGGCTAACAACAGACCTCCATCCTATGCTAGCTTGCTACCGATGCCCTGGCTAGCTGTCTAAATCACCAACCAACCTCTCCACTCACCGGACCCTTTTGATCACTCGACTAAGCATGCCTCTCCTTAATGTCAATATGTCTTGTCCATTTCTGTTCTGGTTAGTGTTTATTGGCTTATTTCACTGTAGAGCCTCTAGTCCTGCTCACTATACCTTATCCAACCTATTAGTTCCACCACCCACACATGCAATGACATCTCCTGGTTTCAACGATGTTTCTAGAGACAATATCTCTCTCTTCATCACTCAATACCTAGGTTTACCTCCACTGTATTCACATCCTACCATACATTTGTCTGTACATTATACCTTGATGCTATTTTATCGCCCCCAGAAACCTCCTTTTACTCTATGTTCCAGACGTTCTAGACGACCAATTCTCATAGCTTTTAGCCGTACCCTTATTCTACTCCTCCTATGTTCCTCTGGCGATGTAGAGGTGAATCCAGGCCCTGCAGTGCCTAGCTCCACTCCTATTCCCCAGGCGCTCTCTTTTGACGACTTCTGTAACCGTAATAGCCTTGGTTTCATGCATGTTAACATTAGAAGCCTCCTCCCTAAGTTTGTTCTATTCACTGCTTTAGCACACTCTGCCAACCCGGATGTTCTAGCTGTGTCTGAATCCTGGCTTAGGAAGACCACCAAAAACTCAGACATTTTAATTCCAAACTACAACATTTTCAGACAAGATAGAACTGCCAAAGGGGGCGGTGTTGCAATCTACTGCAAAGATAGCCTGCAGAGTTCTGTCCTACTATCCAGGTCTGTACCCAAACAATTTGAACTTCTACTTTTAAAAATCCACCTCTCTAAAAACAAGTCTCTCACCGTTGCCGCCTGCTATAGACCACCCTCTGCCCCCAGCTGTGCTCTGGACACCATATGTGAACTGATTGCCCCCCATCTATCTTCAGAGTTCGTGCTGCTAGGCGACCTAAACTGGAACATGCTTAACACCCCAGCCATCCTACAATCTAAACTTGATGCCCTCAATCTCACACAAATAATCAATGAACCTACCAGGTACCTCCCCAAAACCTTAAACACGGGCACCCTCATAGATATCATCCTAACCAACTTCCCCTCTAAATACACCTCTGCTGTCTTCAACCAAGATCTCAGCGATCACTGCCTCATTGCCTGCATCCGTAATGGGTCAGCGGTCAAACGACCTCCACTCATCACTGTAAAACGCTCCCTGAAACACTTCTGCGAGCAGGCCTTTCTAATCGACCTGGCCGGGGTATCCTGGAAGGATATTGATCTCATCCCGTCAGTAGAGGATGCCTGGATATTTTTTTTAAATGCCTTCCTAACCATCTTAAATAAACATGCCCCATTTAAGAAATTTAGAACCAGGAACAGATATAGCCCTTGGTTCTCCCCAGACCTGACTGCCCTTAACCAACACAAAAACATCCTATGGCGTTCTGCATTAGCATCGAACAGCCCCCGTGATATGCAGCTGTTCAGGGAAGCTAGAAATCATTATACACAGGCAGTTAGAAAAGCCAAGGCTAGCTTTTTCAAGCAGAAATTTGCTTCCTGCAACACTAACTCAAAAAAGTTCTGGGACACTGTAAAGTCCATGGAGAATAAGAACACCTCCTCCCAGCTGCCCACTGCACTGAAGATAGGAAACACTGTCACCACTGATAAATCCACCATAATTGAGAATTTCAATAAGCATTTTTCTACGGCTGGCCATGCTTTCCACCTGGCTACTCCTACCCCGGACAACAGCACTGCACCCCCAACAGCAACTCGCCCAAGCCTTCCCCATTTCTCCTTCTCCCAAATCCATTCAGCTGATGTTCTGAAAGAGCTGCAAAATCTGGACCCCTACAAATCAGCCGGGCTAGACAATCTGGACCCTTTCTTTCTAAAATTATTCTTTCCGAAATTGTTGCCACCCCTATTACTAGCCTGTTCAACCTCTCTTTCGTGTCGTCTGAGATTCCCAAAGATTGGAAAGCAGCTGCGGTCATCCCCCTCTTCAAAGGGGGGGACACTCTTGACCCAAACTGCTACAGACCTATATCTATCCTACCGTGCCTTTCTAAGGTCTTCGAAAGCCAAGTCAACAAACAGATTACCGACCATTTCGAATCTCACCATACCTTCTCTGCTATGCAATCCGGTTTCAGAGCTGGTCATGGGTGCACCTCAGCCACGCTCAAGGTCCTAAACGATATCTTAACCGCCATCGATAAGAAACATTACTGTGCAGCCGGATTCATTGATCTGGCCAAGGCTTTCGACTCTGTCAATCACCATATCCTCATCGGCAGACTCGACAGCCTTGGTTTCTCAAATGATTGCCTCGCCTGGTTCACCAACTACTTCTCTGATAGAGTTCAGTGTGTCAAATCGGAGGGTCTGCTGTCCGGACCTCTGGCAGTCTCTATGGGGGTGCCACAGGGTTCAATTCTTGGACCGACTCTCTTCTCTGTATACATCAATGAGGTCGCTCTTGCTGCTGGTGAGTCCCTGATCCACCTCTACGCAGACGACACCATTCTGTATACTTCCGGCCCTTCTTTGGACACTGTGTTAACAACCCTCCAGGCAAGCTTCAATGCCATACAACTCTCCTTCCGTGGCCTCCAATTGCTCTTAAATACAAGTAAAACTAAATGCATGCTCTTCAACCGATCGCTACCTGCATCTACCCGCCTGTCCAACATCACTACTCAGGACGGCTCTGACTTAGAATACGTGGACAACTACAAATACTTAGGTGTCTGGTTAGACTGTAAACTCTCCTCCCAGACCCATATCAAACATCTCCAATCCAAAGTTAAATCTAGAATTGGCTTCCTATTTCGCAACAAAGCATCCTTCACTCATGCTGCCAAACATACCCTTGTAAAACTGACCATCCTACCAATCCTCGACTTTGGCGATGTCATTTACAAAATAGCCTCCAATACCCTACTCAACAAATTGGATACAGTCTATCACAGTGCAATCCGTTTTATCACCAAAGCCCCATATACTACCCACCATTGCGACCTGTACGCTCTCGTTGGCTGGCCCTCGCTTCATACTCGTCGCCAAACCCACTGGCTCCATGTCATCTACAAGACCCTGCTAGGTAAAGTCCCCCCTTATCTCAGCTCGCTGGTCACCATAGCATCTCCCACCTGTAGCACACGCTCCAGCAGGTATATCTCTCTAGTCACCCCCAAAACCAATTCTTTCTTTGGCCGCCTCTCCTTCCAGTTCTCTGCTGCCAATGACTGGAACGAACTACAAAAATCTCTGAAACTGGAAACACTTATCTCCCTCACTAGCTTTAAGCACCAACTGTCAGAGCAGCTCACAGATTACTGCACCTATACATAGCCCACCTATAATTTAGCCCAAACAACTACCTCTTTCCCAACTGTATTTAATTTTAATCTATTTATTTATTTTGCTCCTTTGCACCCCATTATTTTTTATTTCTACTTTGCACATTCTTCCATTGCAAAACTACCATTCCAGTATTTTACTTGCTATATTGTATTTACTTTGCCATCATGGCCTTTTTTGCCTTTACCTCCCTTCTCACCTCATTTGCTCACATTGTATATAGACTTGTTTATACTGCATTATTGACTGTATGTTTGTTTTTACTCCATGTGTAACTCTGTGTCGTTTTATCTGTCGAACTGCTTTGCTTTATCTTGGCCAGGTCGCAATTGTAAATGAGAACTTGTTCTCAACTTGCCTACCTGGTTAAATAAAGGTAAAATAAATAAAATTAAAATAAATTTGATTGAACTTTTATTTAAACAGGGAGTCACATTGAGTCTAAAATCTATTTTACAAGAGATCCCACATTACAATACAATCTGAATATTTAAACAACATACACATGTGTATAAAACAATACATTTCAGCAAAAAGTTATAAAAAATTAACATTTAATAAAAGCAATCACATCCAACTACATCCTCAATCTATCATTTAAACGTTCAATCATTTAAACTTTAAACAGCTTGTCATCAATCCAGACACTTTTATTGAGAAACAAGCTCAATTTGGGCTCCATTTGTAGCGCAAATATGCAGATCCTCAGGGTCAACATTTCATGACCTACAGAATGGCATGAGCTTGGTTTTACTTGTAATTAACACTAATTTAAGATCTGTAAGTGATTTCTGAACTGAATCAAAGCCTTGCTGAAGTTCAGGAATGGCTTGCTGCACCGAGGTGGCACAGGAATATAAATATGCATCGAGATGAATGTTACAAGTATGAACACTGTTTCCTATGTCTTTAATATACAAAGTGAAACAATAATGGACCCAAAGTAGAACCCTGAGGAACACCTTTTTGAATCTCAAGAATTTCTCATATTTAAAACCTGTTAAGATGACCTGAGTTTGGTGGTGATCTAACATAAAAAATTGGACACAATGGGTAGATTAACAAGATGTTTATCTTTCATTTGCTGTATTGGACTTGTTAATGTGTGAAAGTTAAATATTTCTAAAGATTTCCCGCTCCACCTTTTCAGCTGAATTGGGGGGGGTGAGTTCCCCTAGGGGAACACCTAGCCATAATAACCTGTTAACCAGTTAAGTGTTAGAGGGTGCTATTCTACATTTTGGATGAAAAACGTTCCCTTTTTAAACAAGATATTTTGTCACGAAAAGATGCTCGACTATGCATGTGGTCACATGGTGTCTCCCGTAGAAAATCTTGCGTAAAATACCGAGGTAGCCATTTTTCCAATCGCTTCTTATGAGAAACCAATTGCCTCCACGGATATATTATCGAATATATAGCTATATATATATATATATATATATATATAATATTTTTCGCCGACAAAAATAATATTTTGGGAAAAAAGGAACATTTGCTCTCTAACTGGGAGTCTCCTGAGTGAAAGCATCCGAAGTTCTTCAAAGCTAAATTATTTAATTTGGTTGCTTTTCTTATTGTCGTGAAAATGTTGCCTGCTGCCAGCAGAGCCTAGCATAGCATTATGCCATGATAAACGTACACAAATGCTTGTCTAGCGTTGGCTGTAACGCATATTTTGAAAATCTGAGATGACAGTGTTGTTAACAAAAAGGCTAAACTTGTGTTTTCATGAATAGGAAAAGTTTCTAGGGGTATTTATATCCGCTGCGTTATGCTAATTCGTTTGAGTCTATGATTACACTCCCGGATCCGGGATTGCTAGTCGCAAGAAGTTTAAGAGCGTTGAGCCGCTAACAGAAAGGTTGCTGGTTTGAATCCCTGAGCCGACTAGGTGAAAAATCTGTCTACGTGGCCTTGTTCAAGACCCTAATTGCTCCTGTACATGGCTAAGAGTGTCTGCAACCAATCCCTGATATACTGTAGGCTGAGAATGTAGTCATAGTAACTAGCTCCTCTCTGGTAGTTGAATTACAGAGTTATAGTACTGTGCCCTTGGACGCTAAAAAAGAGCTGTGCTGCTTTGATCAATGACCAGTCAAAGGCATATGAGACTGTTGATCATTCTGTTTTGCTGAAGAAATGATCAAGACCATGCCTGGGATATACAGCCTGTTTATGGTTTCAGAATTATCTCAGTGACAGAACTCAGGCCATCTTAAATAACCTCTAGGCTTTCTGCCACCCACATATTGGTGCTTCATGATTGGTGATCCGTGATTGGTGCTTCATGATTGGTGCTTCATGATTGGTTCTTCGTGATTGGTTTTTCATGATTGGTGATTCACTTAATAAATATTTGCTATCATACTGTATGTATTTACAGATAATGTGTGTGTGTGTGTTCTCTATGTTAAATTGTGTGTGTGTGTGTGTGTTCTCTATGTTAAATTGTGTGTGTGTGTGTGTGTGTTCTCTATGTTAAATTGTGTGTGTGTGTGTGTGTATTCTCTATGTTAAATTGTGTGTGTGTGTGTTCTCTATGCTAAATTGTGTGTGTGTGTGTTCTCTATGTTAAATTGTGTGTGTGTGTGTTCTCTATGTTAAATTGTGTAAATTCTGTGTGTTCCTGTGTTGCAATGCCACCCTCCTGGGTGTATTAATCTGTGTGTTCCTGTGTTGCAATGCCACCCTCCTGGGTGTATTAATCTGTATGTTCCTGTGTTGCAGTGCCACCCTCCTGGGTGTATTAATCTGTGTGTTCCTGTGTTGCAGTGCCACCCTCCTGGGTGTATTAATCTGTGTGTTCCTGTGTTGCAGTGCCACCCTCCTGGGTGTATTAATCTGTGTGTTCCTGTGTTTCAGTGCCACCCTCCTGGGTGTATTAATCTGTATGTTCCTGTGTTGCAGTTCCACCCTCCTGGCGTTCCTGGTTGATCTGTTGAAGAGCTCCGTGGCCATGCAGGAACAGATGCTGGGAGGGAAAGGATTCCTGGTGATCGGGTACCTGCTGGAGAAGGTAAACATTTGCTCACAATACGACTGATTGAGTTACTGATTTGATTGATTCTCTCCCTCTTCTCTCTCCAGTCGTCCAGGGTCCACATCACCAGAGCGGTGTTAGATCAGTCCTTATGGTTTGAGTGATTGATTGACAGGTTGACTCTCTCTCTCTCTCCAGTCGTCCAGGGTCCACATCACCAGAGCGGTGTTAGATCAGTCCTTATGGTTTGAATGATTGATTGACAGGTTGACTCTCTCTCTCTCTCTCCAGTCGTCCAGGGTCCACATCACCAGAGCGGTGTTAGATCAGTCCTTATGGTTTGAGTGATTGATTGACAGGTTGACTCTCTCTCTCTCTCCAGTCGTCCAGGGTCCACATCACCAGAGCGGTGCTGGAACAGTTCTTGTCCTTTGCTAAGTACCTGGACGGGTTAACCCACGGAGCGCCACTACTCAAACAGCTGTGTGACCACGTCCTCTTCAACGCTGCCATCTGGATACACACACCCGCTAAGGTAGGGAGGGAGAGAGTGTCCTGATCTACAGCACCGTCTGGATACACACAGCCCGTATAGTTCTGCCCAGATCCTATAATCTTTCTCCAGAGCTGATTCCACACAGCAACTGGAAGGGAGATTTGTTGTGAAGAGAGTCAAGGAATAAAAGAAAAGTGTGTAAAATTACAGGGGTAGAAGAAGAGAAGAACGTGACAGAGAATATAGAAGAAAGAAAACAGCTGAAAAGAGAGATGGAGAGGGGAAAGACAGAGGAGATGGGAGAGAGAGCAGGAGAGAGAGAGAGCAGGAAGAGAGAGGAGGTGGAAGAGAGAGGAGGTGGAAGAGAGAGAGGAGGTGGAAGAGAGAGAGGAGGTGGAAGAGAGAGAGGAGGTGGAAGAGAGAGAGGAGGTGGAAGAGAGAGAGGAGGTGGAAGAGAGAGAGGTGGAAGAGAGAGAGGAGGTGGAAGAGAGAGAGGAGGTGGAAGAGAGAGAGGAGGTGGAAGAGAGAGGATATAGAAGAGAGAGGAGGAGAGGGGAGGTGGAAGAGAGAGAGGAGGTGGAAGAGAGAGAGGAGGTGGAAGAGAGAGAGGAGGTGGAAGAGAGAGGATATAGAAGAGAGAGGAGGTGGAAGAGAGGATATAGAAGAGAGAGGAGGTGGAAGAGAGAGGAGGTGGAAGAGAGAGGATATAGAAGAGAGAGCAGGAGAGAGGAGGTGGAAGAGAGAGGAGGTGGAAGAGAGAGGAGGTGGAAGAGAGAGAGGAGGTGGAAGAGAGAGGAGGTGGAAGAGAGAGGGGAGGTGGAAGAGAGAGAGGAGGTGGAAGAGAGAGAGGAGGTGGAAGAGAGAGAGGAGGTGGAAGAGAGAGAGGAGGTGGAAGAGAGAGAGGAGGTGGAAGAGAGAGAGGAGGTGGAAGAGAGAGAGGAGGTGGAAGAGAGGATATAGAAGAGAGAGGAGGTGGAAGAGAGAGGATATAGAAGAGAGAGCAGGAGAGAGGAGGTGGAAGAGAGAGGATATAGAAGAGAGAGCAGGAGAGAGGAGATGGAAGAGAGAGCAGGAGAGAGGAGATGGAAGAGAGAGAGGATATAGAATTGAGAGCAGGAGAGAGGTGGTGGAAGAGAGAGGATATAGAAGAGAGAGCAGGCGAGAGGAGGTGGAAGAGAGAGGATATAGAAGAGAGAGCAGGAGAGAGGAGGTGGAAGAGAGAGGATATAGAAGAGTGAGCAGGAAAGAGGAGGTGGAAGAAAGAGGATATAGAAGAGAGAGCAGGAGAGAGCAGGTGGAAGAGAGAGGAGGTGGAAGAGAGAGGAGGTGGAAGAGAGAGGAGGTGGAAGAGAGAGGAGGTGGAAGAGAGGAGGTGGAAGAGAGGAGGTGGAAGAGAGAGGAGGTGGAAGAGAGAGGAGGTGGAAGAGAGAGGAGGTGGAAGAGAGAGCAGGAGAGAGGAGATGGAAGAGAGAGCAGGAGAGAGGAGATGGAAGAGAGAGAGGATATAGAAGAGAGAGCAGGAGAGAGGAGGTGGAAGAGAGAGGAGGTGGAAGAGAGAGGAGGTGGAAGAGAGAGGAGGTGGAAGAGAGAGGAGGTGGAAGAGAGAGGAGGTGGAAGAGAGAGGAGGTGGAAGAGAGAGCAGGTGGAAGAGAGAGGAGGTGGAAGAGAGAGCAGGAGAGAGGAGATGGAAGAGAGAGCAGGAGAGAGGAGATGGAAGAGAGAGAGGATATAGAAGAGAGAGCAGGAGAGAGGAGGTGGAAGAGAGAGGATATAGAAGAGCGAGCAGGAGAGAGGAGGTGGAAGAGAGAGGATATAAAAGAGAGAGCAGGAGAGAGGAGGTGGAAGAGAGAGAGAAGAGCGGGGAAAGAGAGAGAGGATGGATTCAGCTCTTGAGCTGGCTAATGTCAGTTCTGAATTAGCTGTTGCACTAGTGGGTATAGTGTCAGTCCAGTGTGTTCGACTACCACTTTGTTAGGGACACCTCGTTAAGACATACCTTGTTAAGAGATACCTCGTTAAGAGATACCTCGTTAAGACATACCTTGTTAAGAGACACCCCGTTAAGAGATACCTCGTTAAGAGATACCTCGTTAAGAGATACCTCGTTAAGAGATACCTCGTTAAGAGACACCTCGTTAAGAGATACCTCGTTAAAGATATTTCTAATCACCCTGGATGGTGGCAGTGTGTGTGAGGGGGCTAAGGATGTGGGAGTGGGAGCAAGCTGTGTGTGTGTGTGAGAGACACGGGAGAGAGGGAGACGGGGGTGAGAATGAGCGAGGAATAGAAAGGTTTTTAAATGTCTGAACTCCTCAGATGAGACTGAGGTGGTAAAAAAATACTTTAGATATGGTATTAGAGACCAATAGTTATGTAGAGAGGAGCAGGACCAATAGTTATGTAGAGAAGAGCAGGACCAATAGT
Source organism: Oncorhynchus kisutch (assembly GCF_002021735.2). Lineage (NCBI taxonomy): Eukaryota > Metazoa > Chordata > Actinopteri > Salmoniformes > Salmonidae > Oncorhynchus > Oncorhynchus kisutch. Next base: position 49,193,939 of record NC_034201.2, read on the forward strand.
TATGTAGAGAAGAGCAGGACCAATAGTTATGTAGAGAAGAGCAGGACCAATAGTTATGTAGAGAGGAGCAGGACCAATAGTTATGTAGAGAAGAGCAGGACCAATAGTTATGTAGAGAAGAGCAGGACCAATAGTTATGTAGAGAGGAGCAGGACCAATAGTTATGTAGAGAAGAGCAGGACCAATAGTTATGTAGAGAAGAGCAGGACCAATAGTTATGTAGAGAGGAGCAGGACCAATAGTTATGTAGAGAAGAGCAGGACCAATAGTTATGTAGAGTAGGAGCAGGACCAATAGTTATGTAGAGAAGAGCAGGACCAATAGTTATGTAGAGAAGAGCAGGACCAATAGTTATGTAGAGAAGAGCAGGACCAATAGTTATGTAGAGAAGAGCAGGACCAATAGTTATGTAGAGAAGAGCAGGACCAATAGTTATGTAGAGAAGAGCAGGACCAATAGTTATGTAGAGAAGAGCAGGACCAATAGTTATGTAGAGAAGAGCAGGACCAATAGTTATGTAGAGAAGAGCAGGACCAATAGTTATGTAGAGAAGAGCAGGACCAATAGTTATGTAGAGAAGAGCAGGACCAATAGTTATGTAGAGAAGAGCAGGACCAATAGTTATGTAGAGAAGAGCAGGACCAATAGTTATGTAGAGAAGAGCAGGACCAATAGTTATGTAGAGAAGAGCAGGACCAATAGTTATGTAGAGAAGAGCAGGACCAATAGTTATGTAGAGAAGAGCAGGACCAATAGTTATGTAGAGAAGAGCAGGACCAATAGTTATGTAGAGAAGAGCAGGACCAATAGTTATGTAGAGAGGAGCAGGACCAATAGTTATGTAGAGAAGAGCAGGACCAATAGTTATGTAGAGAAGAGCAGGACCAATAGTTATGTAGAGAGGAGCAGGACCAATAGTTATGTAGAGAGGAGCAGGACCAATAGTTATGTAGAGAGGAGCAGGACTAATAGTTATGTAGAGAGGAGCAGGACCAATAGTTATGTAGAGAAGAGCAGGACCAATAGTTATGTAGAGAAGAGCAGGACCAATAGTTATGTAGAGAAGAGCAGGACCAATAGTTATGTAGAGAAGAGCAGGACCAATAGTTATGTAGAGAAGAGCAGGACCAATAGTTATGTAGAGAAGAGCAGGACCAATAGTTATGTAGAGAAGAGCAGGACCAATACGTAGTTATTAATGAAGCAAACAGGGTGGACAGCAGATTATTAGAGAGATCCTGAGTTTAGTTCAGTGAGAGCGGTTTAGGATTTTGCGTTGGATCAAACCATGTTTGGCGCAAATAGAAGATGAGTGGACACTGTTCCAGAATATCTTCCCTTGTGTCCTCAATAAACTCATCTGTTCCCATAAACATGAATAGCTTGTGAAGGAAGGGTTGTGAAGAGAGTAAATTTGATCATCGTTGTAAGAAACAACAACTTTTTACAGTTGGGGATGGTGTGATAAATGCATCAGTGGGAGGGCCCACCGGAATACTGGGGAATTGATTAATGCATCAGTGGGAGGGCCCACCGGAATACTGGGGAATTGATTAATGCATCAGTGGGAGGGCCAACAGGAATACTGGGGAATTGATTAATGCATCAGTGGGAGGGCCAACAGGAATACTGGGGAATTGATTAATGCATCAGTGGGAGGGCCAACAGGAATACTGGGGAATTGATTAATGCATCAGTGGGAGGGCCAACAGGAATACTGGGGAATTGATTAATGCATCAGTGGGAGGGCCAACAGGAATACTGGGGAATTGATTAATGCATCAGTGGGAGGGCCAACAGGAATAATGGGGAATTGATTAATGCATCAGTGGGAGGGCCAACAGGAATACTGGGGAATTGATTAATGCATCAGTGGCAGGGCCAACAGGAATACTGGGGAATTGATTAATGCATCAGTGGGAGGGCCAACAGGAAGAGTTGAGAGGTCATGTCACGTGCTCACTTATAAAAATCTTAAATGAAATGACTATTCGGAAAGGTGGAAATTAGCTGAGTTTTTGGCACTATGCAAACCTTGACTTTTTCCACATTTTGTTACGTTACAGCCTTATTCTAAAATGGATTAAGTAGTTGTTTTCCATCATCAATCTACACACAATACCCCATTCTGACATCACAATACCCCATTCTGACATCACAATACCCCATTCTGACATCACATTACCCCATAATAATATCACAATACCCCATTCTGACATCACAATACCCCATTCCGACATCACATTACCCCATAATAACATCACAATACTCCATTCTAACATCACAATACCCCATTCTGACATCACAATACCCCATTCTGACATCACAATACCCCATAATGACATCACAATACTCCATTCTAACATCACAAAACCCCATTCTGACATCACATTACCCCATAATAGCATCACAATACCCCATAATAACATCACAATACCCCATAATGACATCACAATACCCCATTCTGACATCACAATACCCCATTCTGACATCACATTACCCCGTAATAACATCACATTACCCCATAATGACATCACAATACCCCATAATGACATCACAATACCCCATTCTGACATCACAATACCCCATTCTGACATCACAATACCCCATAATAACATCACATTACCCCATAATAACATCACAATACCCCATAATGACATCACAATACCCCATAATAACATCACAATACCCCATAATAACATCACAATATCCCATTCTGACATCACAATACCCCATTCTGACATCACAATACCCCATAATAACATCACATTACCCCATAATAACATCACAATACCCCATAATGACATCACAATACCCCATAATGACATCACAATACCCCATTCTGACATCACAATACCCCATTCTGACATCACAATACCCCATAATAACATCACATTACCCCATAATAACATCACAATACCCCATAATGACATCACAATACCCCATAATAACATCACAATACCCCATAATAACATCACAATACCCCATTCTGACATCACAATACCCCATTCTGACATCACAATACCCCATAATAACATCACATTACCCCATAATAACATCACAATACCCCATAATGACATCACAATACCCCATAATAACATCACAATACCCCATTCTGACATCACAATACCCCATTCTGACATCACAATACCCCATAATGACATCACAATACCCCATAATGACATCACAATACCCCATAATAACATCACATTATATATATTAATGACAAAACAAAAACAGATTTTAATACATTTTTGCAAATGTATTAAAAACAAATAACTGAAATATTACAAAAGTATTCAGACCCTTTACTCAATACTTTGTTGAAGCATCTTTGGCAGCGATTACAGCCTTGAGTCTTCTTGGGTATGATGCTACAAGCTTGGCACACCTGTATTTGGGGAGTTTCTCCCATTTTTCTCTGCAGATCCTCTCAATCTCTGTCAGGTTGGATGAGGGCGTCGCTGCACAGCTATCAGGTCTCTCCAGAGAAGTTTGATTGGGTTGAAGTCCGGGCTCTGGCCAGGTCACTCAAGGACATTCAGAGACTAGTCGTGAAGCTACCTCTGCATTGTCTTGGCTGTGTGCTTAGGGTCATTGTCCTGTTGGAAAGTTAACCTTTGCCCCAGTCTGAGGTCCTGAGCGCTCTGGAGCAGGTTTTCATCAAGGATCTCTCTGTACTTTGTTCCGTTCACCTTTCCCTTGATCCTGAAGACATGAGAGGAGGGTAGAGGACATGAGAGGAGGGTGGAGGACATGAGAGGAGGGTGGAGGACATGAGAGGAGGGTGGAGGACATGAGAGGAGGGTAGAGGACATGAGAGGAGGGTAGAGGACATGAGAGGAGGGTGGAGGACATGAGAGGAGGGTGGAGGACATGAGAGGAGGGTGGATGACATGAGAGGAGGGTAGAGGACATGAGAGGAGGGTAGAGGACATGAGAGGAGGGTGGAGGACATGAGAGGAGGGTGGAGGACATGAGAGGAGGGTGGAGGACATGAGAGGAGGGTGGAGGACATGAGAGGAGGGTGGAGGACATGAGAGGAGGGTAGAGGACATGAGAGGAAGGTGGAGGACATGAGAGGAAGGTGGAGGACATGAGAGGAAGGTGGAGGACATGAGAGGAAGGTGGAGGACATGAGGGGAGGGTAGAGGACATGAGAGGAGGGTGGAGGACATGAGAGGAGAGGAGGGTGGAGGACATGAGAGGAGGGTGGAGGACATGAGAGGAGGGTGGAGGACATGAGAGTAGAGGAGGGTGGAGGACATGAGAGTAGAGGAGGGTAGAGGACATGAGAGGAGGGTAGAGGACATGAGAGGAGGGTAGAGGACATGAGAGGAGGGTGGAGGACATGAGGGGAGGGTATAGGACAAGAGAGGAGAGTAGGGTAGAGGACGACACCTTCAGTTGATAGTTGCTGTGTCTCTCTCCCTCCCTGTGTGTGTTGTGTGTTTCTCCCTCCCTGTGTGTGTTGTGGGTTTCTCCCTCCCTGTGTGTGTTACGTGTTTCTCCCTCCCTGTATGTGTTACGTGTTTCTCCCTCCCTGTGTGTGTTACGGGTTTCTCCCTCCCTGTGTGTGTTACGTGTCTCTCCCTCCCTGTGTGTGTTACGTGTTTCTCCCTCCCTGTGTGTGTTACGTGTTTCTCCCTCCCTGTGTGTGTTACGGGTTTCTCCCTCCAGGTCCAGTTGTCCCTGTACACATACCTGTCTGCGGAGTTCATTGGGACGTCGACCATCTACAGCACCATCCGTCGTGTCGGTACCGTGCTGCAGTTGATGCACACGCTGAAGTACTACTACTGGGTCAGCAACCCACTGGAGAGCAGTGGCATCACACCTAAAGGACTGGGTACGTACACACGCCACACGACACACGACACATGATGGGTAACGTCACAGACAGATGGGTAACGTCACAGACAGATGGGTAACGTCACACACAGATGGGTAACGTCACAGACAGATGGGTAACAGATGGGTAACGTCACAGACAGATGGGTAACGTCACAGACAGATGGGTAACAGATGGGTAACGTCACAGACAGATGGGTAACGTCACACACAGATGGGTAACAGATGGGTAACGTCACAGACAGATGGGTAACAGATGGGTAACGTCACAGACAGATGGGTAATGTCACATACAGATGGGTAACAGATGGGTAACGTCACAGACAGATGGGTAACGTCACACAAAGATGGGTAACGTCACACACTGATAGGTAACAGATGGGTAACGTCGCAGACAGATGGGTAACAGATGGGTAACGTCACAGACAGATGGGTAACATATGGGTAACGTCACAGACAGATGGGTAACGTCACAGACAGATGGGTAACGTCACAGACAGATAGGTAACATATGGGTAACGTCACATACAGATGGGTAACGTCACAGACAGATGGGTAACGTCACACACAGATAGGTAACAGATGGGTAACGTCACAGACAGATGGGTAACGTCACAGACAGATGGGTAACAGATGGGTAACGTCACAGACAGATGGGTAACAGATGGGTACGTCACAGACAGATGGGTAACAGATGGGTAACGTCACAGACAGATGGGTAACGTCACAGACAGATGGGTAACGTCACAGACATATGGGTAACGTCACAGACAGATGGGTAACGTCACAGACAGATGGGTAACAGATGGGTAACAGATGGGTAACGTCACAGACAGATGGGTAACGTCACAGACAAATGGGTAACGTCACATGTTGTTTCCTAGATCCCGTGTGGACCTGAATGAATGACTGAATGTTTTCTGTGTGTTGATGTAATGACTGAATGTTTTCTGTGTGTTGATGGAATGACTGAATGTTTTCTGTGTGTTGATGGATTGACTGAATGTTTTCTGTGTGTTGATGAAATGACTGAATGTTTTCTGTGTGTTGATGGAATGACTGAATGTTTTCTGTGTGTTGATGGAATGACTGAATGTTTTCTGTGTGTTGATGGAATGACTGAATGGTTTTCTGTGTGTTGATGGAATGACTGAATGTTTTCTGTGTGTTGATGGAATGACTGAATGTTTTCTGTGTGTTGATGGAATGACTGAATGTTTTCTGTGTGTTGATGGAATGACTGAATGTTTTCTGTGTGTTGATGGAATGACTGAATGTTTTCTGTGTGTTGATGGAATGACTGAATGTTTTCTGTGTGTTGATGGAATGACTGAATGTTTTCTGTGTGTTGATGGATTGACTGAATGTTTTCTGTGTGTTGATGGAGAGACTGAATGTTTTTTTAAATAATGTTGTATTACCGTTTTTCTAACGTTGAATTAACATGAATCTAAATTCCGTTGATGTTATATTAACGTTGTTTTAATGAATGTTGTCTGTGTGCAGATGGACCGAGGCCGTCCCAGAAGGAGATCGTCTCTCTCAGAGCCTTCATTCTGCTGTCCTCAAACAACTCATACTCAAGGTAACGTGACTGTTTTACATACTACATACTACATACTACATACAACACACTACATACTACATACAACACACTACATACTACATACAACATACTACATACAACACACTACATACAACACACTACATACTACATACAACACACTACATACTACATACAACACACTACATACTACATACAACACACTACATACTACATACAACACACTACATACTACATACTACATACAACACACTACATACTGCATACTACATACAACATACTACATACTACATACAACACACTACATACAACACACTACATACTACATACTACATACAACACATTACATACTACATACTACATACAACCCACTACATACTACATACAACACACAACATACTACATACAACACACTACATACTACATACTACATACAACATACAACACACTACATACTACACACAACACACTACATACTACATACAACACACTACATACTACCTACAACACACTACATACTACATACAACACACTACATACTACATACAACACACTACATACTACATACTACATACAACACACTATATACTACATACTACATACAACACACTACATACTACATACTACATACTACATACAACACACTACATACTACATACAACCACTACTACATACACACACTACATACTACATACAACACACTACATACTACATACAACACACTACATACTACATACAACACACTACATACTACATACAACACACTACATACTACATACAACACACTACATACTACATACAACACACTACATACTACATACAACACACTACATACTACACACTACATACTGCACACTACATACAACACACTACATACAACACACTACATACTACATACAACACACTACATACTACATACTACATACAACACACTACATACTACATACAACACACGACATACTACATACAACATACTACATACTACACACAACACACTACATACTACATACTACATACAACACTACATACTACATACAACACACTACATACTACATACTACATACAACACTACATACTACATACAACACACTACATACAACACACTACATACTAGTTTTTTTCCAGCAGTTAATCACATTGTCTCAAAATACACTGAGAACATCCAACACACTGAGAACATCCAACACACTGAGAACATCCAACACACACCATCTACACTGAGAACATCCAACACACACCGTCTACACTGAGAACATCCAACACACACCGTCTACACTGAGAACATCCAACACACACCTTCTACACTGAGAACATCCAACACACACCGTCTACTCTGAGAACATCCAACACACACCGTCTACACTGAGAACATCCAACACACACCGTCTACTCTGAGAACATCCAACACACACCGTCTACACTGAGAACATCCAACACACACCGTCTACACTGAGAACATCCAACACACACCTTCTACACTGAGAACATCCAACACACACCGTCTACTCTGAGAACATCCAACACACACCTTCTACACTGAGAACATCCAACACACACCATCTACACTGAGAACATCCAACACACACCGTCTACACTGAGAACATCCAACACACACCGTCTACACTGAGAACATCCAACACACACCTTCTACACTGAGAACATCCAACACACACCTTCTACACTGAGAACATCCAACACACTGAGAACATCCAACACACACCTTCTATACTGAGAACATCCAACACACACCGTCTACTCTGAGAACATCCAACACACACCGTCTACTCTCCACGCCGTGGAGTACGTTCTGCTGCCTGCAACATCCTCCAGCATGACCGGTTTGGCGGTGGGTCAGTCATGGTGTGGGCTGGCATTTCTTTGGGGGGCCGCACAGCCCTCCATGTGCTCGCCAGAGGTAGCCTGACTGCCATTAGGTACCGAGATGAGATCCTCAGACCCCTTGTGAGACCATATGCTGGTGCGGTTGGCCCTGGGTTCCTCCTAATGCAAGACAATGCTAGACCTCATGTGGCTGGAGTGTGTCAGCAGTTCCTGCAAGAGGAAGGCATTGATGCTATGGACTGGCCCGCCCGTTCCCCAGACCTGAATCCAATTGAGCACATCTGGGACATCATGTCTCACTCCATCCACCAACGCCACGTTGCACCACAGACTGTCCAGGAGTTGGCTGATGCTTTAGTCCAGGTCTGAGAGGAGATCCCTCAGGAGACCATCCGCCACCTCATCAGCAGCATGCCCAGGCGTTGTAGGAAGGTCATACAGGCACGTGGAGGCCACACACACTACTGAGCCTCATTTTGACTTGTTTTAAGGACATTACATCAAAGTTGGATCAGCCTGTAGTGTGGTTTTCCACTTTAATTTTGAGTGTGACTCCAAATCCAGACCTCCATGGGTTGATAAATTTGATTTCCATTGATAATTTTTGTGTGATTTTGTTGTCAGCACATTCAACTATGTAAAGAAAAAGTATTTAATAAGAATATTTCATTCATTCAGAATCTAGGATGTGTTATTTTAGTGTTCCCTTAATTTTTTGAGCAGTGTAGTTTCCAGTTTACATAGAGTCCAGTGAAGTTCCTTGAGGGCTGTCTTGGTGTCTGTTTGAGGGGGAATGTACACAGCTGTGACTATAATTGACGAGAATTATCTTGGTAGGTAGAATTTCCAGCCCTTCCTCTTCCCAGACAGGTGATTATCTCTGTCGGTGCGATGCTTGGAGAAGCACAGTGGCTGAACCGATTCTGAGAGAGCCATGTTTACAATCTCTGATGTCTCTCTGGAAGGCAACTCTTGCTCGATTTTTCGTCTACCTTGTTGTCAAGAGACTGGACATTGGAGAATACTCTGGAGCGTTGAGCCATGAGCCCGTCTATGAAGCCTGACCAGAAGGCCGCTCCATCAGCCCCTTCTGCGGCGCAGTTGTTTTGTGTCTCCGGCTGGGATCCGATCCGTTGTCCAATGTTATCATTGACCTTTCCGATACGTAGTTCTGTTCTTGGGCACCATAAAGCTCTGTGATGAAGACATCTTTTTCATGTCACTCCTCCTCTCCAATCCTCTCTTCTCTCCTACTCTCTCTCCTCCTCTCTCTCCTCCTCTCTCTTCTCCTCTCTCTTCTCCTCTCTCTCCTCCTCTCTCTCCTCCTCTCTCTCCTCCTCTCTCTTCTCCTCTCTCTCTCCTCCTCTCCTCTTCTTCCTCTCTCTCCTCCTCTCCTCTTCTCCTCTCTCTCCTCCTCTCTCTTCTCCTCTCTCTCCTCCTCTCTCTCCTCCTCTCCTCACTCTGTTGGTTTGTTTACTTGTTTGTCTGTCTGTTTGTTCGTCTCAAGCCCCCTGGGGAGGTTCTGGGTAATCGGAGGTGTGAAGAATTGTATTATGGACCAGTGCTCTAAAAAGTGTGTGTGTGCGTGTGCGATACAGTTTGTGTGTTGTTGACAGGAAGTGGTTAATATGGTTGCCAAGCAACGCCTCTCATCTGTTAAAAAGCATTTTCACTTTATCCCTCTTTCCCCCCTTTTGACTTTTTCATTTTTGTTTCTGGTGAATCATGTCTCTCTCTCCTCCTCTCTCTCCTCTCTCTCCTCCTCTCTCTCCTCCTCTCTCTCTCCTCTCTCTCTCTCATCCTCTCTCTCATCCTCTCTCTCTCCTCCTCTCTCTCATCCTCTCTCTCCTCCTCTCTCTCTCCTCCTCTCTCTCTCCTCCTCTCTCTCCTCCTCTCTCTCCTCCTCTCTCTCCTCCTCTCTCTCCTCCTCTCTCCTCCTCTCTCTCCTCCTCTCTCTCCTCTCTCTCCTCCTCTCTTCTCCTCTCTCTCCTCCTCTCTCCTCCTCTCTTCTCTTCTCTTCTCTCTCCTCCTCTCTCTCCTCCTCTCTCTCCTCCTCTCTCTCCTACTCTCTCTCCTCTCTCTCTCCTCCTCTCTCTCCTCCTCTCTCTCTCCTCCTCTCTCTCTCCTCCTCTCTCTCTCCTCCTCTCCTCCTCTCTCCCTCCTCTCTCTCCTACTTTCTCTCCTCTCTCTCTCCTCCTCTCTCTCTCCTCCTCTCTCTCCTCCTCTCTCTCCGTCCTCTGTAGCTGCGGGTGTTTT
>NC_034201.2:49206951-49224451 GCF_002021735.2 Oncorhynchus kisutch
TCTGGCTGACTGTCTGACTGTATGGTGTCTAGCTGACTGTATGGTGTCTGGCTGACTGTCTGGTGTCTGTCTGGTGTCTGGCTGACTGTCTGACTGTCTGACTGTATGGTGTCTGGCTGACTGTCTGACTGTATGGTGTCTGGCTGACTGTCTGACTGTATGGTGTCTGGCTAACTGTCTGGCTGATTGTCTGACTGTCTGGTGTCTGGCTGACTGTCTGACTGTATGGTGTCTGGCTGACTGACTGTATGGTGTCTGGCTGACTGACTGACTGTATGGTGTCTGGCTGACTGACTGACTGACTGGTGTCTGGCTGACTGTCTGACTGTATGGTGTCTGGCTGACTGTCTGACTGTATGGTGTCTGGCTGACTGACTGAATGTATGGTGTCTGGCTGAGTGACTGACTGTATGGTGTCTGGCTGACTGTCTGACTGTATGGTGTCTGGTTGACTGTCTGACTGTCTGGTGTCTGGCTGACTGTCTGACTGTCTGACTGTATGGTGTCTGGCTGACTGTCTGACTGTATGGTGTCTGGCTGACTGACTGACTGTATGGTGTCTGTCTGACTGTATGGCGTCTGGCTGACTGTCTGACTGTATGGTGTCTGGCTGACTGTCTGACTGTATGGTGTCTGTCTGACTGTATGGTGTCTGTCTGACTGTATGGTGTCTGGCTGACTGTATGGTGCCTGGCTGACTGTATGGTGTCTGGCTGACTGTATGGTGTCTGGCTGACTGTATGGTGTCTGTCTGACTGTATGGTGTCTGTCTGACTGTATGGTGTCTGGCTGACTGTATGGCGTCTGTCTGACTGTCTGACTGTATGGTGTCTGTCTGACTGTATGGTGTCTGTCTGACTGTATGGTGTCTGTCTGACTGTATGGTGTCTGGCTGACTGTATGGTGCCTGGCTGACTGTATGGTGTCTGGCTGACTGTATGGTGTCTGTCTGACTGTATGGTGTCTGTCTGACTGTATGGTGTCTGGCTGACTGTATGGTGTCTGTCTGACTATGGTGTCTGTCTGACTGTATGGTGTCTGTCTGACTGTATGGTGTCTGTCTGACTGTATGGGTGTCTGGCTGACTGTATGGTGTCTGGCTGACTGTATGGTGTCTGTCTGACTGTATGGTGTCTGTCTGACTATGGTGTCTGGCTGGCTGTATGGTGTCTGGCTGACTGTATGGTGTCTGGCTGACTATCTGGTGTCTGTCTGACTTGACTGTGTTCCAGGGTGATCTGTAAACTCCTAGCCTCTAAGACTGAGAGCATCAGAGTCCAGGCTCTCAAAGTCCTGGGATACTTCCTCAAACACTCGGACACAAGTGAGTACCTGGATGGATGGGTGGGTGGGTGGTGGGTGGATGGGTGGGTGGGTGGGGTGGATAGATGGTGGCTGGGTGGGGTGGCTGGGTGGGTGGGTGGATGGGCGGGTGGATGGGTGGGTGGATAGATGGGTGGGTGGGTGGGTGGGTGGGTGGGCGGGTGGGTGGGTGGTTGGGTGGATGGATGGATGTATGGGTGGGTGGGTGGTGGATCGGGGGATGTGTGCGTGGATGGATGGATGGGTGTGAGTGTTTGATCGGAGCATAAGCTAATTGACAATAATTGTCATGAAGGAGCCCCCATGTGTGTGGGTTGTCTCCTGTCTCCCTGTTAAGGGTTGTCTCCCCTGTTAAGGGTTGTCTCATGTCTGTCATGTTAAGGGTTGTCTGCCCTGTTAAGGGTTGTCTCCTGTCTGTCATGTTAAGTGTTGTCTCCCCTGTTAAGGGTTGTCTCCTGTCTGCCATGTTAAGGGTTGTCTCCTGTCTCCCCTGTTAAGGGTTGTCTCCTGTCTCCCCTGTTAAGGGTTGTCTCCCCTGTTAAGGGTTGTCTCCTGTCTCCCCTGTTAAGGGTTGTCTCCTGTCTCCCCTGTTAAGGGTTGTCTCCTGTCTCCCCTGTTAAGGGTTGTCTTATGTCTGTCATGTTAAGGGTTGTCTCCTGTCTGTCATGTTAAGGGTTGTCTGCCCTGTTAAGGGTTGTCTCCTGTCTGTCATGTTAAGGGTTGTCTCCCCTGTTAAGGGTTGTCTCCTGTCTCCCCTGTTAAGGGTTGTCTCCTGTCTGTCATGTCAAGGGTTGTCTCCCCTGTTAAGGGTTGTCTCCTGTCTCCCCTGTTAAGGGTTGTCTCCGGTCTCCCCTGTTAAGGGTGGTCTCCTGTGTCCCCTGTTAAGGGTTGTCTCCTGTCTGTCATGTTAAGGGTTGTCTCCCCTGTTAAGGGTTGTCTCCCCTGTTAAGGGTTGTCTCCTGTCTCCCCTGTTAAGGGTTGTCTCCTGTCTCCCCTGTTAAGGGTTGTCTCCTGTCTCCCCTGTTAAGGGTTGTCTCCCCTGTTAAGGGTTGTCTCCTGTCTGTCATGTTAAGGGTTGTCTCCTGTCTGTCATGTTAAGGGTTGTCTCCTGTCTGTCATGTTAAGGGTTGTCTCCTGTCTCCCCTGTTAAGGGTTGTCTCCCCTGTTAAGGGTTGTCTCCCCTGTTAAGGGTTGTCTCCTGTCTCCCATGTTAAGGGTTGTCTCCTGTCTCCCCTGTTAAGGGTTGTCTCCTGTCTGTCATGTTAAGGGTTGTCTCCTGTCTGTCATGTTAAGGGTTGTCTCCTGTCTGTCATGTTAAGGGTTGTCTCCCCTGTTAAGGGTTGTCTCCTGTCTCACCTGTTAAGGGTTGTCTCCTGTCTCCCCTGTTAAGGGTTGTCTCCTGCTGCCATGTTAAGGGTTGTCTCATGTCTGTCATGTTAAGGGTTGTCTCCTGTCTGTCATGTTAAGGTTTGTCTCCTGTCTGCCCTGTTAAGGGTTGTCTCCTGTCTCCCCTGTTAAGGGTTGTTCTCCTGTCTGTCATGTTAAGGGTTGTCTCCTGTCTCCCCTGTTAAGGGTTGTCTCCTGTCTGTCATGTTAAGGGTTGTCTCCGGTCTCCCCTGTTAAGGGTTGTCTCCTGTCTCCCCTGTTAAGGGTTGTCTCCTGTCTACCCTGTTAAGGGTTGTCTCCCCTGTTAAGGGTTGTCTCCTGTCTCCCCTGTTAAGGGTTGTCTCCTGTCTACCCTGTTAAGGGTTGTCTCCCCTGTTAAGGGTTGTCTCATGTCTGTCATGTTAAGGGTTGTCTCCTGTCTCCCCTGTTAAGGGTTGTCTCCCCTGTTAAGGGTTGTCTCCTGTCTCCCCTGTTAAGGGTTGTCTCCTGTCTACCCTGTTAAGGGTTGTCTCCCCTGTTAAGGGTTGTCTCATGTCTGTCATGTTAAGGGTTGTCTCCTGTCTCCCCTGTTAAGGGTTGTCTCCCCTGTTAAGGGTTGTCCCCTGTCTCCCCTGTTAAGGGTTGTCTCCTGTCTACCCTGTTAAGGGTTGTCTCCCCTGTTAAGGGTTGTCTCATGTCTGTCATGTTAAGGGTTGTCTCCTGTCTCCCCTGTTAAGGGTTGTCTCCCCTGTTAAGGGTTGTCTCCTGTCTCCCCTGTTAAGGGTTGTCTCCTGTCTCCCTGTTAAGGGTTGTCTTCTGTCTGTCATGTTAAGGGTTGTCTCCTGTCTCCCCTGTTAAGGGTTGTCTCCCCTGTTAAGGGTTGTCTCCCCTGTTAAGGGTTGTCTCCTGACTCCCCTGTTAAGGGTTGTCTCCTGTCTCCCCTGTTAAGGGTTGTCTCCCCTGTTAAGGGTTGTCTCCCCTGTTAAGGGTTGTCTCCCCTGTTAAGGGTTGTCTCCCCTGTTAAGGGTTGTCTCCTGACTCCCCTGTTAAGGGTTGTCTCCTGTCTGTCATGTTAAGGGTTGTCTCCTGTCTGTCATGTTAAGGGTTGTCTCCTGTCTGTCATGTTAAGGGTTGTCTCCTGTCTCCCCTGTCAAGGGTTGTCTCCCCTGTTAAGGGTTGTCTCCTGTCTCCCCTGTTAAGGGTTGTCTCCTGTCTCCCCTGTTAAGGGTTGTCTTCTGTCTGTCATGTTAAGGGTTGTCTCCTGTCTCCCCTGTTAAGGGTTGTCTCCTGTCTCCCCTGTTAAGGGTTGTCTCCTGTCTCCCCTGTTAAGGTTTGTCTCCTGACTCCCCTGTTAAGGGTTGTCTCCTGTCTGTCATGTTAAGGGTTGTCTCCTGTCTGTCATGTTAAGGGTTGTCTCCTGTCTCCCCTGATAAGGGTTGTCTCCTGTCTCCCCTGTTAAGGGTTGTCTCCTGTCTCCCCTGTTAAGGGTTGTCTCCCCTGTTAAGGGTTGTCTCCTGTCTCCCCTGTTAAGGGTTGTCTCCTGTCTCCCCTGTTAAGGGTTGTCTCCTGTCTCCCCCGTTAAGGGTTGTCTCCTGTCTGCCCTGTTAAGGGTTGTCTCCTGTCTGTCATGTTAAGGGTTGTCTCCTGCTGCCCTCTTAAGGGTTGTCTGCCATGTTAAGGGTTGTCTCCTGCTGGCCCTGTTAAGGGTTGTCTCCTGTCTCCCCTGTTAAGGGTTGTCTCCTGTCTCCCCTGTTAAGGGTTGTCTCCCCTGTTAAGGGTTGTCTCCAGTCTCCCCTGTTAAGGGTTGTCTCCTGTCTCCCATGTTAAGGGTTGTCTCCTGTCTACCCTGTTAAGGGTTGTCTCCCCTGTTAAGGGTTGTCTCATGTCTGTCATGTTAAGGGTTGTCTCCTGTCTCCCCTGTTAAGGGTTGTCTCCCCTGTTAAGGGTTGTCTCCTGTCTCCCCTGTTAAGGGTTGTCTCCTGTCTACCCTGTTAAGGGTTGTCTCCCCTGTTGAGGGTTGTCTCATGTCTGTCATGTTAAGGGTTGTCTCCTGTCTCCCCTGTTAAGGGTTGTCTCCCCTGTTAAGGGTTGTCTCCTGACTCCCCTGTTAAGGGTTGTCTCCTGTCTGTCATGTTAAGGGTTGTCTCCCCTGTTAAGGGTTGTCTCCCCTGTTAAGGGTTGTCTCCTGACTCCCCTGTTAAGGGTTGTCTCCTGACTCCCCTGTTAAGGGTTGTCTCCTGTCTGTCATGTTAAGGGTTGTCTCCTGTCTGTCATGTTAAGGGTTGTCTCCTGTCTCCCCTGTTAAGGGTTGTCTCCCCTGTTAAGGGTTGTCTCCTGTCTCCCCTGTTAAGGGTTGTCTCCTGTCTCCCCTGTTAAGGGTTGTCTCCTGTCTCCCCTGTTAAGGGTTGTCTTCTGTCTGTCATGTTAAGGGTTGTCTCCTGTCTCCCAAGTTAAGGGTTGTCTCCTGTCTCCCCTGTTAAGGGTTGTCTCCTGACTCCCCTGTTAAGGGTTGTCTCCTGTCTGTCATGTTAAGGGTTGTCTCCTGTCTGTCATGTTAAGGGTTGTCTCCTGTCTCCCCTGTTAAGGGTTGTCTCCTGTCTCCCCTGTTAAGGGTTGTCTCCTGTCTCCCCTGTTAAGGGTTGTCTCCTGTCTCCCCTGTTAAGGGTTGTCTCCTGTCTCCCCTGTTAAGGGTTGTCTTCTGTCTGTCATGTTAAGGGTTGTCTCCTGTCTCCCCTGTTAAGGGTTGTCTCCTGTCTCCCCTGTTAAGGTTTGTCTCCTGACTCCCCTGTTAAGGGTTGTCTCCTGTCTGTCATGTTAAGGGTTGTCTCCTGTCTGTCATGTTAAGGGTTGTCTCCTGTCTCCCCTGTTAAGGGCTGTCTCCTGTCTCCCCTGTTAAGGGTTGTCTCCTGTCTCCCCTGTTAAGGGTTGTCTCCCCTGTTAAGGGTTGTCTCCTGTCTCCCCTGTTAAGGGTTGTCTCCTTTCTCCCCCGTTAAGGGTTGTCTCCTGTCTCCCCCGTTAAGGGTTGTCTCCTGTCTGCCCTGTTAAGGGTTGTCTCCTGTCTGTCATGTTAAGGGTTGTCTCCTGCTGCCCTCTTAAGGGTTGTCTGCCATGTTAAGGGTTGTCTCCTGCTGGCCCTGTTAAGGGCAGTCATGAAGGAGGTCAGCGTGTAGGTTGTCTCCTGCTGGCCCTGTTAAGGGCAGTCATGAAGGAGGTCAGCGTGTGGGTTGTCTCCTGCTGGCCCTGTTAAGGGCAGTCATGAAGGAGGTCAGCGTGTGGGTTGTCTCCTGCTGGCCCTGTTAAGGGCAGTCATGAAGGAGGTCAGCGTGTGGGTTGTCTCCTGCTGGCCCTGTTAAGGGCAGTCATGAAGGAGGTCAGCGTGTGGGTTGTCTCCTGCTGGCCTTGTTAAGGGCAGTCATGAAGGAGGTCAGCGTGTGGGTTGTCTCCTGCTGGCCCTGTTAAAGGCAGTCATGAAGGAGGTCAGCGTGTGGGTTGTCTCCTGCTGGCCCTGTTAAGGGCAGTCATGAAGGAGGTCAGCGTGTGGGTTGTCTCCTGCTGGCCCTGTTAAGGGCAGTCATGAAGGAGGTCAGCGTGTGGGTTGTCTCCTGCTGGCCCTGTTAAGGGCAGTCATGAAGGAGGTCAGCGTGTGGGTTGTCTCCTGCTGGCCCTGTTAAGGGCAGTCATGAAGGAGGTCAGCGTGTGGGTTGTCTCCTGCTGGCCCTGTTAAGGGCAGTCATGAAGGAGGTCAGCGTGTAGGTTGTCTCCTGCTGGCCCTGTTAAGGGCAGTCATGAAGGAGGTCAGCGTGTAGGTTGTCTCCTGCTGGCCCTGTTAAGGACAGTCATGAAGGAGGTCAGCGTGTGGGTTGTCTCCTGCTGGCCCTGTTAAGGGCAGTCATGAAGGAGGTCAGCGTGTAGGTTGTCTCCTGCTGGCCCTGTTAAGGGCAGTCATGAAGGAGGTCAGCGTGTAGGCCCAGAGAGTTTGTGTGTTTGTTTTGAGTTAATGTGATCCTGATAGAATAATCGTTGTGACAGAACATGCTTCCTGTGAGGTAAAGCCCTGATCAGGAGCAAAGTATTCTGGGAGGGTTATTCATCAAATCTGACGCCAACGCCTGATTGCGAGATATCAGAGCACAGTCCTGTGTGTGTGGGGGAGGGGGGGGGGGGGAGACAACATAGCCAACTAAAACAGGTCACAACTCCTGCAGCTCTGTTGCATGCTGGGTATGTACATAGTCAATGGTAGGCTTCGAGGGGACTCCTATGGAAGGTACACCTACAGCTCATCTCTTGGCAGTAGTACTGTAGACTACTTTATCACTGACCTCAACCCAGAGTCTCTCAGAGCGTTCACAGTCAGCCCACTGACACCCCTATCAGATCACAGCAAAATCACAGTCTACTTGAACAGATCAATACTCAATCATGAGGCATCAAAGCCAAAGGAACTGAGTAACATTAAGAAATGCTATAGATGGAAGGAATGCAGTTTGGAAACCTACCAAAAAACAATTAGGCAATAACGAATTCAATCCCTTTTAGACAATTTCCTGGGTAAAACATTCCACTGCAATAGTGAAGGTGTAAACTTGGCAGTAGAAAATCTTAACAGTATATTTGACCTCTCAGCTTCCCTATCAAATCTAAAAATCTCAAATAGAAAACCGAAGAAAATGAACAACAATGACAAATGGTTTTATGAAGAATGCAAAAATCTAAGAAAGAAATTGAGAAACCTGTCCAACCAAAAACATAGAGACCCAGAAAACCTGAGTCTACGCCTTCACTATGGTGAATCACTAAAACAATACAGAAATACACTACGGAAAAAGAAGGAACAGCACGTCAGAAATCAGCTCAATGCAATTGAAGAATCCATAGACTCAAACCACTTCTGGGAAAATTGGAAACAAACAACAACACAAAGAAGTATCTATTCAAAATAGAGATGTATGGGTAAACCACTTCTCCAATCTGATTGGCTCTAGAACAAAGAATAAAGAGAAAAACATGATCAAATACAGATCTTAGAATCAACTATTAAAGACGACCAGAACCCACTGGATTCTCTGATTACCTTGAATGTTTATTTATTTTCCCTTTTGTACATTAACCACATTGTTACAACATTGTAAATAGACGTAATATGACATGTGTAATGTCTTTACTCTTTCTTTTTCTTTCTGTGAGTGAGTGTAATGTTTACTGTTCATTTTTATTGGTTATTTCACTTTTGTATATTATCTACTTCACTTGCTTTGGCAATGTTAACATATGTTTCCCCTGCCAATAAAGCCCCTTGAATTGAATTGGATTGGATAGGTCACCTAACATTCTCATTGACTAGTGGCTCAAGTGTCAGTTGAGAGTCATCCACATTCCATTCATTAATTCATCCAATCCAACTCTCTCTCTGTCACCCACTATATGCTGATGTAATGATATGCTGTCACAGTCTGAATGAGTAGAGGAGGGGATGGTAGAGGGGAGGGGAGGGGAGAGGAGATGGGATGGTAGAGGGGAGAGGAGAGGAGATGGGATGGGATGGGAGAGGAGAGGGGAGGGGAGGGGAGGGGAGATGGGATGGGATGGGAGAGGGGAGAGGAGAGGAGAGGAGATGGGATGGGAGAGGGGAGAGGAGAGGAGAGGAGAGGAGATGGGATGGGATGGGAGAGGGGAGGGGAGAGGAGATGGGATGGGAGAGGAGAGGCGAGGAGATGGGATGATAGAGGGGAGAGGAGAGGAGAGGAGATGGGATGGGGGAGGGGAGGGGAGAGGAGAGGAGATGGGAGAGGAGATCTCTGCTGGATGATCTGGTGTTTTGGAGTGTACGGTAGTTGTCATGGTGACGTGCTGTTGGCTGGGCCAGTTGGTTGTTCTCATTTATCGTGCCCTTCATCCCCCGGTGGCCATGGTGACTGACAGCACTTCTAGCTGTCTCCTTTCTTGGCCAGGTGGTGAAAAGGCCTCTGACAGAGACAGACGGGAGGTGTGTGTGTGTGTGTGTGTGTGTGTGTGTGTGTGTGTGTGTGTGTGTGTGTGTGTGTGTGTGTGTGTGTGTGTGTGTGTGTGTGTGTGTGTGTGTGTGTGTGTGTGTGTGTGTGTGTGTATGTGTATGTGTTGAGGATCTGATGAGTTCATCAGTTCGCTATTATTTGTTACTCACTGTGACATTTGTTTGGTGTGTGTGTGTGTGTGTGTGTGTGCGCGTGTGTGTGCGTGTGTGTGTGTGCGCGTGTGTGTATGTGCGCAGGAGGAAAGTGGAGATCATGCACACACACAGCCTGTTCACCCTGCTGGGAGAGAGGCTGATGATCCACACCAACACCGTCAGCGTCACAACCTACAACACGCTCTACGAGGTAGGGAACATTCTAACACGCTCTACGAGGTAGGGGACACGCTCTACGAGGTCGGGAACATTCTAACACGCTCTACAAGGTAGGTAACACGCTCTACGAGGTCGGGGACATTCTAACACGCTCTACGAGGTAGGGAACACGCTCTACGAGGTCGGGAACATTCTAACACGCTCTACGAGGTAGGTAACACGCTCTATGAGGTAGGGAACACGCTCTATGAGGTCGGGAACATTCTAACACGCTCTACGAGGTAGGGAACACACTCTACGAGGTAGGGAACACACTCTACGAGGTAGGGAACATTCTAACACGCTCTACGAGGTAGGGAACACATTCTACGAGGTAGGGAACACACTCTACGAGGTAGGGAACACACTCTACGAGGTAGGGAACACGCTCTACGAGGTAGGGACACACTCTACGAGGTAGGGAACACACTCTACGAGGTCGGGAACATTGAAACACATTCTACGAGGTAGGGAAAACGCTCTACAAGGTAAGGAAACACTCTACGAGGTCGGGAACATTGAAACACATTCCACGAGGTAGGTAACACGCTCTACGAGGTAGGGAACACACTCTACGAGGTAGGGAACACACTCTACGAGGTAGGGAACACACTCTACGAGGTCGGGAACATTGAAACACACTCTACAAGGTAGGTAAACACACTCACTCACACTGCAATGTATGTCATCACAGTAACTTCTCATTTACCTCTATATAAACTTTTTCTGTAGTATCTGAAAACGATGTGTCTTGTAAAGGTAAAGGTGCTGGTAAAGTTTAATTGACACATGTCATGTTAGATTGACACTTGTCACTCTCCACCACTGTAGATTCTGACAGAACAGGTGTGTACCCAGGTAGTCCACAAGCCCCACCCAGAACCTGACTCCACCGTCAAGATACAGAACCCCAGTAAGTCCACTCTTTTCCACCTTCTCTCCCACTATACGTCTGTCTGTCTGTCTGTCTGTCTGTCTGTCTGTCTGTCTGTCTGTCTGTCTGTCTGTCTGTCTGTCTGTCTGTCTACTGATCCATCTTCATTATCAACTAGTTTAGTCTACTGATCCATGTTCTTCATTATCAACTAGTTTAGTCTAGTCTACTGATCCATGTTCTTCATTATCAACTAGTTTAGTCTAGTCTACTGATCCATGTTCATTATCAACTAGTCTAGTCTACTGATCCATGTTCATTATCAACTAGTTTAGTCTAGTCTACTGATCCATGTTCTTCATTATCAACTAGTTTAGTCTAGTCTACTGATCCATGTTCATCATCAACTAGTTTAGTCTAGTCTACTGATCCATGTTCATTATCAACTAGTCTAGTCTACTGATCCATGTTCATTATCAACTAGTCTAGTCTACTGATCCATGTTCATTATCAACTAGTTTAGTCTACTGATCCATGTTCATTATCAACTAGTCTAGTCTACTGATCCATGTTCATTATCAACTAGTCTAGTCTACTGATCCATGTTCATTATCAACTAGTCTAGTCTACTGATCCATGTTCATTATCAACTAGTCTAGTCTACTGATCCATGTTCATTATCAACTAGTCTAGTCTACTGGGTGTCAAATACTTATTTCCCTTATTAAAATGCAAATGAATTTATATAATTTCTGACAGGCGGCTTTCTGAATTCTTTTGTTGTTATTCTGTCTCTCACTGTTCAAATAAACCTACCATTAAAGTTATAGACTGATCATTTCTTTGTCAGCGGGCAAACGTACAAAATCAGCAGGGGATCAAATACTTTTTCCCCTCACTGTAGTTTTTAGCTGTTACCATGGGAGAGCAGTTAGCTGTTACCATGGGAGAGCAGTTAGCTGTTAACATGGGAGAGCAGTTAGCTGTTAACATGAGAGAGCAGTTAGCAGTTAGCTGTTAACATGAGAGAGCAGTTAGCTGTTAACATGAGAGAGCAGTTAGCTGTTAACATGAGAGAGCAGTTAGCTGTTAACATGAGAGAGTAGTTAGCTGTTAACATGAGAGAGCAGTTAGCTGTTAACATGAGAGAGCAGTTAGCTGTTAACATGAGAGAGCAGTTAGCTGTTAACATGAGAGAGCAGTTAGCTGTTAACATGAGAGAGCAGTTAGCTGTTAACATGAGAGAGCAGTTAGCTGTTAACATGGGAGAGCAGTTAGCTGTTAACATGGGAGAGCAGTTAGCAGTTAGCTGTTAACATGAGAGAGCAGTTAGCTGTTAACATGAGAGAGCAGTTAGCTGTTAACATGAGAGAGCAGTTAGCTGTTAACATGAGAGAGCAGTTAGCTGTTAACATGGGAGAGCAGTTAGCTGTTAACATGGGAGAGCAGTTAGCTGTTAACATGAGAGAGCAGTTAGCTGTTAACATGGGAGAGCAGTTAGCTGTTAACATGGGAGAGCAGTTAGCTGTTAACATGAGAGAGCAGTTAGCTGTTAACATGAGAGAGCAGTTAGCTGTTAACATGAGAGAGCAGTTAGCTGTTAACATGGGAGAGCAGTTAGCTGTTAACATGGGAGAGCAGTTAGCTGTTAACATGAGAGAGCAGTTAGCTGTTAACATGAGAGCGCAGTTAGCTGTTAACATGGGAGAGCAGTTAGCTGTTAGCATGGGAGAGCAGCTAGCTGTTAACATGGGAGAGCAGTTAGCTGTTAACATGAGAGAGCAGTTAGCAGTTAACATGAGAGAGCAGTTAGCTGTTAACATGGGAGAGCAGTTAGCAGTTAGCTGTTAACATGAGAGAGCAGTTAGCTGTTAACATGAGAGAGCAGTTAGCTGTTAACATGAGAGAGCAGTTAGCTGTTAACATGAGAGAGCAGTTAGCTGTTAACATGGGATAGCAGTTAGCTGTTAACATGGGAGAGCAGTTAGCTGTTAACATGGGAGAGCAGTTAGCTGTTAACATGAGAGAGCAGTTAGCTGTTAGCTGTTAACATGAGAGAGCAGTTAGCTGTTAACATGAGAGAGCAGTTAGCTGTTAACATGAGAGAGCAGTTAGCTGTTAACATGGGAGAGCAGTTGGCTGTTAGCTGTTAACATGAGAGAGCAGTTAGCTGTTAACATGAGAGAGCAGTTAGCAGTTAGCTGTTAACATGAGAGAGCTGTTAGCATTTAGCTGTTAACATGAGAGAGCTGTTAGCTACATTTCATCACTCAACTACATATTATAGTTTTCTGTGACATAATGTCTCCTGTTTTATAGTTGAGGAAGTTGAAGCACTTCTGACTCCATGTTATGATCTCAGTCAGATATGACTGTACTGCAGCAGAGCTCAGCTTCAAAATGTCAGTGATTCATTTAGTAATACTTGAGCCCTGCCCGTAGCCTAGTTAGTGATGAATTAACATGTTTATAATGTCAGGGTCGACATCAGGGTCGTCTGACTCGGTTCGTGTAGCAGAGCTCTACTGCAGACGGGATGGACTCAGACACGTGTTGTGTGTCTCTCTTAAAAGGGTCCATGCGGAAACACGTGCACTTTAAAGGGTCTGTGCCGTGATGAAATGGACTCCCCTCCTTTCCCTCCCTCCTCTCGGCCCTATTGAAGACACTGTATTTTGTTACACTGTATTTGTTGCTGTGCAACAACAGGATGATCAAATTAAGATACACTATCTGTTTCTCTGTGCTATTAGTCTGAAGGTGGTAACAACTTCCCTCCTCTCCCTCTTCTCCTCTCCTCTCCCTCTTCTCCTCTCCTCTCCCTCTTCTCCTCTCCCTCTCCCTCTTCTCCCTCGTTTCCTCTCCCTCTTCTCCTCTCCCTCCTCTCCTCTCTATCACCCTCCTCTCCCTCCTCCCTCCTCCCTCTCCTCTCTCCCTCCTACTTCCCTCTCTCTCCCTCTTCTCCTCCCCCCTACTCTCCTCTTCCTCCCTATCCTCTCTCTCCCTCCTCTCCCCCTCCTCCTCCCTCTCCTCTCTCTCCCTCCTCTTCCTCCCTCTCCTCTCTCTCCCTCCGACCCCGTCTCCTCTCCCTCCTCTGCTCTCTCCCCCCTCCTCCCCTCCCCTCCTGCCTCCTCTCCTCTCTCTCCCCTTCCTCCCTCCTGCCTCCTCTCCTCTCTCCCCCTCCTTCCTTGTCTCCTCTCCTCCCTACTCTCCTTCCTCTCCCCCCTACTCTCCCTCCTCTCCTCTCTCTCTCCCATCCCTCGTCTCCTCTCCTCTCCCTCTCCCTCCTCTCCTCTCTATCTCCTTCCTCTCCTCTCTATCTCCCTCCTCCCTCTCCTCTCTCCCTCCTCTCCCCCCTCCTCCATACTCTCGTCTTCCTCCCTCTCCTCTCCTCTCCCCCTCCTCCATTCTCTCCTCTTCCTCCCTCTCTCCTCTCTCTCTCCCCCCTCCCTACTCTCCCCCCTTCCCCATCTCCCCCCCCCCCCCCCCCCCCCCCCCTCCTCCCTCTCTCAGTGATTTTGAAGGTGGTAGCGACCTTGTTGAAGAGCTGTAGTCCTGAACTGATGGAGGTCAAGACACTGTTCCTGTCTGACATGATCAAACTGTTCAGTAGCAGCCGAGAGAACAGACGGTGAGGACACACACACACACACGCACACCACACGCGCACACACACACACACACCACACGCGCACACACACCACACACACACACCACACACCACACACACACACCACACACACACACACACACACACACACACCACACGCGCACACACACCACACACACACACCACACACACACACCACACACCACACACACACACCACACACACACACACACACACACACACACACACACACACACACCACACACCACACACACACCACACACCACACACACACCACACACCACACACCACACACACACCACACACACACACCACACACCACACACACACCACACACCACACACACACCACACACACCCACCCTATGAATAGTTGAGATGTTAACTTGTCCATCTCTAGGTTGTCAGTCTGGGTTATATCAACCCTAACAGCATTATAGATCAGTATAAATATTATTGATGATATATTGTCTGTCTTTAGGTGTCTGTTACAGTGTTCAGTGTGGCAGGACTGGATGTTCAGTCTGGGTTACATCAACCCCAAGAGCCCAGAGGAACAGAAGATGATGGAGATGGTCTATAACATCTTCAGGATCCTGCTCTACCACGCCATCAAGTATGAGTGGGGGGGATGGAGGGTCTGGGTGGACACGTTGTCCATCGCTCACTCCAAGGTAAACACACACTGTGTAGGAGTTGGTGTGTGTGTGTGTGTGTGTGTGGGGGGGGGGGCAGCCCAGGCCAAGCTCTTCTCTGGTCTCTTGGCCCTCCCACCTCTAAAGGAGGGCAGCCCAGGCCAAGCTCTTCTCTGGTCTCTTGGCCCTCCCACCTCTAAAGGAGGGCAGCCCAGGCCAAGCTCTTCTCTGGTCTCTTGGCCCTCCCACCTCTAAAGGAGGGCAGCCCAGGCCAAGCTCTTCTCTGGTCTCTTGGCCCTCCCACCTCTAAAGGAGGGCAGCCCAGGCCAAGCTCTTCTCTGGTCTCTTGGCCCTCCCACCTCTAAAGGAGGGCAGCCCAGGCCAAGCTCTTCTCTGAGAGTATCTGTATTCTAAGTCCTATATTGTTAAATGAATGAGACATTCATTTTTCATTTCTCAGTTGAATTGGTTTGATTTAAATAATACTTCCTTCAAATTCATTTCAAATGATGCTTCCTGAGGGGGGTGGCCAATTAAAATGTATTTCAAATTCATTGTTTGAATTCAATTCAATTCAGAATTTGCCCTGTTGCGTTTGTGTGTTTTGTGTGTATGTGCGTGTGCTAACTCTGGCTAAGATGTTATTGATTATTAGTTGATTATTAGTTATTGATCATGTCTCTTCCATAGGTAACGTAAGGAGTACCTGGCTAAGATGTTATTGATTATTAGTTATTGATCTTCCATAGGTAACCTACGAGGCCCATAAGGAGTACCTGGCTAAGATGTTATTGATTATTAGTTATTGATTAGGTCTCCTCCTCTGTAAGGTAACATACGAGGCCCATAAGGAGTACCTGGCTAAGATGTTATTGATTAGGTCTCCTCCTCTGTAAGGTAACATACGAAGCCCATAAGGAGTACCTGGCTAAGATGTTATTGATTATTAGTTATTGATTAGGTCTCCTCCTCTGTAAGGTAACATACGAGGCCCATAAGGCGTACCTGGCTAAGATGTTATTGATTATTAGTTATTGATTAGGTCTCCTCCTCTGTAAGGTAACATACGAGGCCCATAAGGAGTACCTGGCTAAGATGTACGAGGAGTACCAGCGACAGGAAGAGGAGAACATCAAGAAGGGGAAGAAAGGTTCCGTCTCTACCATCTCCGGCCTCTCGGCCACGCCCGCCCCCGTCGTCAACGGCAACCTGGAGATCCGCGAGCTGGACGACCACTCACAGACGCAGACCCCAGAAAGCGAGGCCGAGTACGGAGAGGGAGGAGGAGTGGATTCCAGGAACCTGCTCGCTGAGGGAGGGGTGGAGACGAAAGGACCCAACGGGGAGGCGTTGACCCCTGGGGAGCAGGAGTCAGGGGAAAGGGTCGAAGTTCATGACCTCCTGGTGGATATCAAGGCGGAGAAGGTGGAGGCTACGGAGGTCAAATTAGATGACCTGGATCTATCCCCGGAAGGGACGGTGGGAAGAGGAGGGATGGAGGGACTGGGTGGAGGAGGGATTGGAGGGATTGGAGGAGGAGGGATAGGAGGGATTGGAGGAGGAAGGATGGAGGGACTGGGTGGAGGAGGGATTGGAGGAGGAGGGATTGGAGGAGGAGGGATAGGAGGGATTGGAGGAGGAAGGATGGAGGGACTGGGTGGAGGAGGGATAGGAGGGATTGGAGGAGGAAGGATGGAGGGACTGGGTGGAGGAGGGATTGGAGGGATAGGAGGAGGAAGGATGGGGAACGGGCCCCTGGTGGAGGTAGACTCCCTGCTGGACAGCGCCTACTGTGTCGTGGTGCGGAAGCTGAATGGCAACCACAGTAACCTGGTGCCTAAAGATGACACGGTGGTCACGGGGGCGGGGCCTGACACCATGGAGGATGATGGGAACATGGGTCCGCTCATCACCCTCGCTGACGAGAAGGACAGCGTCCCGAACAACAGAGGATTCCTCTTCAGCAAGGTAGAGGTTAAAGATGTGTTTTTTGTTGTAGGAATATTATGTTATTAATGGATTTGAAGAACAATGTAATGGGGTCAAAACACTGCAGATTTATTAATACATGAGCACCATATATTGCTGCAGTCTTTTAATTAATAAATATGCACCAGGCATTGTTAGTCTTTAATTAAAATCTACAGGAGGGTATCTCCAGGAACAGGGTTGGAGTTAAAACCTACAGGAGTGTATCTCTCCGGGAACCGGTTTAGAGTTAAAACCTACAGGAGGGTATCTGTCCAGGAACAGGGTTGGAGTTAAAACCTACAGGAGGGTATCTCTCCAGGAACAGGGTTGGAGTCTTGGAGAGACTTGCTGAATTGTCTTTCTATCATATCTTTTTAAGGTTGATGAGAAGCTTCTTCCAGCGCTGGCTTCCACAGACCCCCTGGTCCTTCCCAGCCCGGACCAGCCCCTCTCCTCAGGCCACTCCTCCACCTGCCCCAGCGATGACCTGAGTCTTCTGGCCCACATGACCTC
This sequence comes from Oncorhynchus kisutch, assembly GCF_002021735.2. Taxonomy (NCBI): domain Eukaryota; kingdom Metazoa; phylum Chordata; class Actinopteri; order Salmoniformes; family Salmonidae; genus Oncorhynchus; species Oncorhynchus kisutch. Next base: position 49,223,630 of record NC_034201.2, read on the forward strand.
ATGCGGAGGCTCAGACCTGAGCCAAGCCCATGGAGGGGTCCCCGAAGACGGGCCCTTCAATATCCAGAGCCCCCTGGCTGACATCAGCTCCATCGCCCAGAGAGAGAGCCAGGCAGCTGAGATCCAGGGCTACCCAGAGGTAGAGGTCCCGTCTGGGGCAGATGGAGAGGTGGCAGGGGGTAAGGCTGGAGGTGACGTGGCTAGCACCACATCTGATACTGAAAGGTCTGAAGATGAGAAGGACAAAGAGATGGAGAAGATACAGACCACCGCTACTACTCAGGTGGGTGACACAAATATCTTACCTCAAATGTAGGCCGTCATTGTAAATAAGAATTTGATCTTAACTGACTTGCCAAGTGAAATAAATGTTAAAAAAATAAATGGAATAAGAAAAAAATGGTTTTAAACCAAGTGAGATAACTCTGCTCCTTCAATTGCTACTGTACTTAGCCATGTCTTCAATAACTGAGAGACTGATCTAAGCTAATGTTTACACAGCTGGCTAACACAGCTGGCTAACACTGTTGGCTAACACTGTTGGCTAACACTGTTGGATAACACAGCTGGCTAACACTGTTGGCTAACACTGTTGGCTAACACAGCTGGCTAACACTGTTGGCTAACACTGTTGGATAACACTGTTGGATAACACTGTTGGCTAACACAGCTGGCTAACACTGTTGGCTAACACTGTTGGATAACACTGTTGGCTAACACAGCTGGCTAACACTGTTGGCTAACACTGTTGGATAACACTGTTGGATAACACAGCTGGCTAACACTGTTGGCTAACACAGCTGGCTAACACTGTTGGCTAAC
>NC_034201.2:49229451-49239451 GCF_002021735.2 Oncorhynchus kisutch
TTACTGTCCATCTAGTGGTTATTGTGGTTACTGTACCATCTAGGGGTTAATGTGGTTACTGTACCATCTAGGGGTTACTGTGGTTACTGTACCATCTAATGGTTACTGTATCATCTTGTGGTTACTGTGGTTACTGTACCATCTAGTGGTTACTGTGGTTACTGTATCATCTAGTCGTTACTGTGGTTACTGTATCATGTAGTGGTTACTGTGGTTACTGTATCATCTAGTGGTTACTGTATCATGTAGTGGTTACTGTGGTTACTGTATCATCTAGTGGTTACTGTGGTTACTGTATCATCTATTGGTTACTGCACCATCTAGTGGTTACTGTATAATCTAGTGGTTACTGTATCATCTAGTGGTTACTGTATAATCTAGTGGTTACTGTACCATCTAGTGGTTACTGTGGTTACTGTATCTTCTAGTGGTTACTGTGGTTACTGTACCATCTAGTGGTTACTGTGGTTACTGTATAATCTAGTGGTTACTGTATCTTCTAGTGGTTACTGTGGTTACTGTATATTCTAGTGGTTACTGTGGTTACTGTATCTTCTAGTGGTTACTGTGGTTACTGTATCTTCTAGTGGTTACTGTATCTTCTAGTGGTTACTGTCGTTACTGTATCATCTAGTGGTTACTGTATCTTCTAGTGGTTACTGTGGTTACTGCATCTTCTAGTGGTTACTGTGGTTACTCTATCTTCTAGTGGTTACTGTGGTTACTGTATCTTCTAGTGGTTACTGTGGTTACTGTATCTTCTAGTGGTTACTGTATCATCTAGTGGTTACTGTGGTTACTGTATCTTCTAGTGGTTACTGTGGTTGCTGTATCATCTAGTGGTTACTGTGGTTACTGTATCTTCTAGTGGTTACTGTGGTTACTGTATCTTCTAGTGGTTACTGTGGTTACTGTATCTTCTAGTGGTTACTGTATCTTGTAGTGGTTACTGTGGTTACTGTATCATCTAGTGGTTACTGTGGTTACTGTATCTTCTAGTGGTTACTGTGGTTACTGTATCTTCTAGTAGTTACTGTGGTTACTGTATCTTCTAGTGGTTACTGTGGTTACTGTATCTTCTAGTGGTTACTGTGGTTACTGTATCTTCTAGTGGTTACTGTATCTTCTAGTGGTTACTGTATCTTCTAGTGGTTACTGTGGTTACTGTATCTTCTAGTGGTTACTGTGGTTACTGTATCTTCTAGTGGTTACTGTATCTTGTAGTGGTTACTGTGGTTACTGTATCATCTAGTGGTTACTGTGGTTACTGTATCTTCTAGTGGTTACTGTGGTTACTGTATCTTCTAGTAGTTACTGTGGTTACTCTATCATCTAGTGGTTACTGTGGTTACTGTACCATCTAGTGGTTACTGTGGTTACTGTATCTCCTAGTGGTTACCGTGGTTTTACACGTTGGGTACAGATCAGGTTGCATGACTGTGTGTTTTCTGATTTCCATTTCCATCAACTCACCTCTTGTTATGAATATATATTCAGTTTAACACCTGATAGTGCTACTTCCTCTCTGGCTCCTTTTGTTCATTATATTCAACAACAATACTACATTGGTTTATATCTTAACTTTTAATTATTTTGACTTAAACTTTATAACCTTGAGTTCTCAATCAAACTAAAGTATTCTAACTCAAATTTTCTAAGTTCTGCTCATTGTTTTAATTAATCATAATTGTTTTCTTTCTCTGTTATCTCTGTTCTTTCTCTCATCCTCTCCGTCCGTTTGTGTTTCTGCTTCTGTCTGTTTGTGCAGAGTTCAAAGGTCAGTGCAAACACTGTAAGTTCCTGTTTCTTTTCCTTCATATATTTTCACTTCTGTTGTTCGTAGCGATATTGTGACTAACATTTGCTTTGCTGACATCCATAATTGTTCATTTTCTAGACTCTTCTGTTCCTAGACTGTCTCTGCTTGTATATGTTCACGTATGTGGTTGTCTGTTCAGGTCCATAAGAGAGAACTTACTCGAAGCCATAAGTGCAGTAAAGAGAGGAGAGAGCTTGAGAAAAGAAGAGAAGATGAATTGAAGGAGAGAGAGGGAGAGATATTATCTTCTCACATCCGAGCGTGTCCCCTCTATATCTAACCTAAATCAGGAGAGAGATGGATACGTATATAGATACATCACAGACAATTATAGAGATATAGAGAGAGTGATCACAGAGATAGAGATATAGAGATGTACTGTAGAGAGAGATATAGAGATGTACTGTAGAGAGAGATATAGAGATATAGAGATGTACTGTAGAGAGAGAGATATAGAGATGTACTGTAGAGAGAGATATAGAGATGTACTGTAGAGAGACATATAGAGATGTACTGTAGAGCGATATAGAGATATACTGTAGAGAGATATAGAGATGTACTGTAGAGAGATATAGAGATATACTGTAGAGAGATATAGAGATATACTGTGGAGAGATATAGATATGTACTGTAGAGAGAGATATAGAGATAAAGAGATATACTGTAGAGCGATATAGAGATATACTGTAGAGAGAGATATAGCGATAAAGAGATATACTGTAGAGAGATACAGAGATATAGAGATATACTGTAGAGAGAGATATAGAGATGTACTGTAGAGAGATATAGAGATGTACTGTAGAGAGATATGTACTGTAGAGAGATATAGAGATGTACTGTAGAGAGAGATATAGAGATGTACTGTAGAGAGAGATATAGAGATGTACTGTAGAGAGATATATAGAGATGTACTGTAGAGGGAGATATAGAGATATACTGTGGAGAGATATGGAGATATACTGTGGAGAGATATAGAGATGTACTGTAGAGAGAGATATAGAGATGTACTGTAGAGAGAGATATAGAGATAAAGAGATATACTGTAGAGAGATATAGAGATGTACTGTAGAGAGAGATATAGAGATGTACTGTAGAGAGAGATATAGAGATGTACTGTAGAGAGAGAGATAGAGATGTACTGTAGAGAGAGATATAGAGATGTACTGTAGAGAGAGATATAGAGATATACTGTAGAGAGATATAGAGATGTACTGTAGAGAGAGATATAGAGATAAAGAGATATACTGTAGAGAGATATAGAGATGTACTGTAGAGAGAGATATAGAGATGTACTGTAGAGAGAGATATAGAGATGTACTGTAGAGAGAGATATAGAGATATAGAGATGTACTGTAGAGAGAGGTAGAGAGAGATATAGAGATGTACTGTAGAGAGAGATATAGAGATGTACTGTAGAGAGAGATATAGAGATGTACTGTAGAGAGAGATATAGAGATAAAGAGATGTACTGTAGAGAGATATAGAGATGTACTGTAGAGAGATATAGAGATAAAGAGATATACTGTAGAGAGATATAGAGATGTACTGTAGAGAGATATAGAGATGTACTGTAGAGAGAGATATAGAGATGTACTGTAGAGAGATACAGAGATGTACTGTAGAGAGAGATATAGAGATGTACTGTAGAGAGAGATATAGAGATAAAGAGATATACTGTAGAGAGATATAGAGATGTACTGTAGAGAGAGATATAGAGATATACTGTAGAGAGAGATATAGAGATGTACTGTAGAGAGAGATATAGAGATGTACTGTAGAGAGAGATATAGAGATATACTGTAGAGAGCTATAGAGATATACTGTAGAGAGATATAGAGATATACTGTGGAGAGATATAGAGATGTACTGTAGAGAGAGATATAGAGATAAAGAGATATACTGTAGAGAGATACAGAGATATAGAGATATACTGTAGAGAGAGATATAGAGATGTACTGTAGAGAGATATAGAGATGTACTGTAGAGAGAGATGTACTGTAGAGAGATATAGAGATGTACTGTAGAGAGAGATATAGAGATGTACTGTAGAGAGAGATATAGAGATGTACTGTAGAGAGAGATATAGAGATGTACTGTAGAGAGAGATATAGAGATGTACTGTAGAGAGATACAGAGATATAGAGATATACTGTAGAGAGAGATATAGAGATGTACTGTAGAGAGATATAGAGATGTACTGTAGAGAGAGATGTACTGTAGAGAGATATAGAGATGTACTGTAGAGAGAGATATAGAGATGTACTGTAGAGAGAGATATAGAGATGTACTGTAGAGAGAGATAGAGATGTACTGTAGAGAGAGATATAGAGATGTACTGTAGAGGGAGATATAGAGATATACTGTGGAGAGATATGGAGATATACTGTGGAGAGATATAGAGATGTACTGTAGAGAGAGATATAGAGATGTACTGTAGAGAGAGATAGAGATAAAGAGATATACTGTAGAGAGATATAGAGATGTACTGTAGAGAGATATAGAGATGTACTGTAGAGAGAGATATAGAGATATAGAGATATACTGTAGAGAGATATAGAGATGTACTGTAGAGAGAGATATAGAGATAAAGAGATATACTGTAGAGAGATATAGAGATGTACTGTAGAGAGATATAGAGATGTACTGTAGAGAGAGATATAGAGATGTACTGTAGAGAGAGATATAGAGATAAAGAGATATACTGTAGAGATATAGAGATGTACTGTAGAGAGAGATATAGAGACAAAGAGATATACTGTAGAGAGATATAGAGATGTACTGTAGAGAGAGATATAGAGATGTACTGTAGAGAGAGATATAGAGATGTACTGTAGAGAGAGATATAGAGATATACTGTGGAGAGATATAGAGATGTACTGTAGAGAGATATATATAGAGATGTACTGTAGAGAGAGATATAGAGATAAAGAGATATACTGTAGAGAGATATAGAGATGTGCTGTAGAGAGAGATATAGAGATGTACTGTAGAGTGAGATATAGAGATGTACTGTAGAGAGAGGTAGAGAGAGATATAGAGATGTACTGTAGAGAGAGATATAGAGATAAAGAGATATACTGTAGAGAGATATAGAGATGTACTGTAGAGAGAGATATAGAGATGTACTGTAGAGAGAGAGATATAGAGATGTACTGTAGAGAGAGATATAGAGATGTACTGTAGAGAGAGATATAGAGATGTACTGTAGAGAGAGATATAGAGATGTACTGTAGAGAGAGATATAGAGATAAAGAGATATACTGTAGAGAGATATAGAGATATACTGTAGAGAGATATAGAGATGTACTGTAGAGAGAGATATAGAGATGTACTGTAGAGAGAGATATAGAGATAAAGAGATATACTGTAGAGAGATATAGAGATATACTGTAGAGAGAGATATAGAGATAAAGAGATATACTGTAGAGAGATACAGAGATATAGAGATATACTGTAGAGAGAGATATAGAGATGTACTGTAGAGAGATATAGAGATGTAATGTAGAGAGAGATGTACTGTAGAGAGAGATATAGAGATGTACTGTAGAGAGAGATATAGAGATAAAGAGATATACTGTAGAGAGATATAGAGATGTACTGTAGAGAGATATAGAGATGTACTGTAGAGAGAGATATAGAGATGTACTGTAGAGAGAGATATAGAGATGTACTGTAGAGGGAGATATAGAGATGTACTGTAGAGAGAGATATAGAGATGTACTGTAGAGAGAGATACAGAGATATACTGTAGAGAGATATAGAGATGTACTGTAGAGAGATATATATAGAGATGTACTGTAGAGAGAGATATAGAGATAAAGAGATATACTGTAGAGAGATATAGAGATGTGCTGTAGAGAGAGATATAGAGATGTACTGTAGAGAGAGATATAGAGATGTACTGTAGAGAGAGGTAGAGAGAGATATAGAGATGTACTGTAGAGAGAGATATAGAGATAAAGAGATATACTGTAGAGAGATATAGAGATGTACTGTAGAGAGAGAGATATAGAGATGTACTGTAGAGAGAGATATAGAGATGTACTGTAGAGAGAGATATAGAGATAAAGAGATATACTGTAGAGAGATATAGAGATGTACTGTAGAGAGAGATATAGAGATGTACTGTAGAGGGAGATATAGAGATATACTATGGAGAGATATGGAGATATACTGTGGAGAGATATGGAGATATACTGTGGAGAGATATAGAGATGTACTGTAGAGAGATATAGAGATGTACTGTAGAGAGATATAGAGATGTACTGTAGAGAGAGATAGAAATGTACTGTAGAGAGAGATATAGAGATGTACTGTAGAGAGATACAGAGATATAGAGATATACTGTAGAGAGAGATATAGAGATGTACTGTAGAGAGAGATATAGAGATGTACTGTAGAGAGAGATATCGAGATGTACTGTAGAGAGAGATATAGAGATGTACTGTAGAGAGAGATATAGAGATGTACTGTAGAGAGAGATATAGAGATATACTATGGAGAGAGATATAGAGATGTACTGTAGAGAGAGATATAGAGATAAAGAGATATACTGTAGAGAGATATAGAGATATACTGTAGAGAGATATAGAGATATAGAGATATACTTTTTACTGTTTATTTCACTTTTGTATATTATCTACCTCACTTGCTTTGGCAATGTTAACTCATGTTTCCCATGCCAATAAAGCCCCTTGAATTGAATTGAATTGAGAGAGAGAGAGAGATATAGAGGTATAGAGATCACACACAGAGAGAGATCACACACACACACACAGATCACACAGAGAGAGAGAGATCACAGAGAGAGAGATCACACACACACACAGAGATCACACACACAGAGAGATCATATATATATATATATATACACAGTATATATATATGTGTGTGTGTGTGTGTATGTATGTATGTATGTATATAGAGAGAGAGAGACTGAGATATACAGTAGATTATATAGAGAGAGATCACAGAGATAGTGAAAGTATTCTCATCTCTGTGTGGAACCTAAAGAAGGGGAGAGGAGATGGAGGAGGAGTCGACCCTCAGAAGGGGTCAAAGGGTGAGGAGGTGACCCCTGTCCCAGGCGGAGAGGTGCGTAACGTACCAACCCAAACCAGCCCTAGCACTGTGCCCTCCTTGTTAGTCCTTCACCAGCCCTCTTAGGAAAGCTTAGGAGACTGGCACGCAACGCAAGCGTCTGTGTGTGCATGTCTGGCTCCTCGCTACCACTCCCCCACTCGTTTGTCCCATCCCCTACTCACAAAGCCAGAGATGTAGTACGCAGAGTTTGGCAAAACCTCGACGATCACATTTTCTAGGGACACTTGGCACCAACATGGCTGACGGGTAACAGAACTTTACCAGCCAGCTTAACATTTCATCTGTCTATGGCTGGCTGTCACTGTTCCTGTTCCTGTTCCTGGTCTTGTCACTGTTCCTGGTCCTGTCACTGTTCCTGTTCCTGGTCCTGTCACTGTTCCTGGTCCTGTCACTGTTCCTGTTCCTGTCACTGTTCCTGTTCCTGGTCCTGTCACTGTTCCTGTCACTGTTCCTGTCACTGTTCCTGGTCCTGTCACTGTTCCTGTCACTGTTCCTGGTCCTGTCACTGTTCCTGGTCCTGTCACTGTTCCTGGTCCTGTCACTGTTCCTGGTCCTGTCACTGTTCCTGGTCCTGTCACTGTTCCTGGTCCTGTCACTGTTCCTGTCACTGTTCCTCGTCCTGTCACTGTTCCTGTTCCTGTCACTCCTGTTCCTGTCACTGTTCCTGTTCCTGTTCCTGTCACTGTTCCTGGTCCTGCCATTGTTCCTGTTCCTGTCACTCCTGTTCCTGTCACTGTTCCTGGTCCTGTCACTGTTCCTGTCACTGTTCCTGTCACTGTTCCTGGTCCTGTCACTGTTCCTGTTCCTGTCACTGTTCCTGGTCCTGTCACTGTTCCTGGTCCTGTCACTGTTCCTGGTCCTGTCACTGTTCCTGGTCCTGTCACTGTTCCTGGTCCTGTCACTGTTCCTGGTCCTGTCACTGTTCCTGTCACTGTTCCTCGTCCTGTCACTGTTCCTGTTCCTGTCACTCCTGTTCCTGTCACTGTTCCTGTTCCTGTCACTGTTCCTGTTCCTGTTCCTGTTCCTGTCACTGTTCCTGGTCCTGCCATTGTTCCTGTTCCTGTCACTCCTGTTCCTGGTACTGTTCCTGGTCCTGTCACTGTTCCTGTTCCTGTTACTGGTCCTGTCACTGTTCCTGGTCCTGTCACTGTTCCTGGTCCTGTCACTGTTCCTGTCACTGTTCCTGTTCCTGTCACTGTTCCTGTTCCTGTCACTGTTCATGTTCCTGTCACTGTTCCTGTTCCTGTGACTGTTCCTGTTCCTGTCACTGTTCCTGTTCCTGTTCCTGTCACTGTTCCTGTTCCTGTCACTCCTGTTCCTGTCACTGTTCCTGTTCCTGTCACTGTTCCTGTCACTGTTCCTGTTCCTGTCACTGTTCCTGTTCCTGTTCCTGTTCCTGTCACTGTTCCTGTTCCTGTCACTGTTCCTGTTCCTGTCACTGTTCCTGTTCCTGTCACTGTTCCTGTTCCTGTCACTGTTCCTGTTCCTGTCCATGTTCCATAAGGGGCTTTCAGCACTGTACCCCAAACCGACCTGTCACTACCCCCCCCCCCCCCCACTGGTACCCCAAACCGACCTGTCACAACCCCCCCCCCCCCCCACTGGTACCCCAAACAGACATGTCACTACTCCCCCACTGGTACCCCAAACAAACCTGTCACTACTCCCCCACTGGTACCCCAAACAGACCCCAAACAGACCTGTCACTACTCCCCCCCCCCCCCCGACTGGTACCCCAAACAGACCTGTCACTACCCCCCCCCTACTGGCCTGGGTCTGTGATGCTGGGTCCTGGCCTGGGTCTGTGATGCTGGGTCCTGGCCTGGGTCTGAGATGCTGGCCACTGGCCTAGGTCTGTGATGCTGGGTCCTGGCCTGGGTCTGTGATGCTGGCCACTGGCCTGGGTCTGTGATGCTGGGTCCTGGCCTGGGTCTGAGATGCTGGCCACTGGCCTAGGTCTGTGGTACTGGCCTGGGTCTGTGATGCTGGGTCCTGGCCTAGGTCTGTGATGCTGGCCACTGGCCTGGGTCATAAATGTGTGTGTGTTTGCGCAGATCAGTGTAAATGTGTGTGTGCTCACGAGCGTATCCTTGCGTGTGTGTGTGTGTGTGTGTGTGTGTGTGTGTGTGTGTGTGTGTGTGTGTGACTAACCTGTCCCATCAGGTTGAGTTAGAGAACATGGAGTTGACCCAGGGCATGTCTTCAGAGACGGCGGTGTCCTTTCTGTCTCGGCTCATGGCCATGGTGGACGTTCTGGTGTTTGCCAGCTCCCTCAACTTCTCTGAGATAGAGGCTGAGAAGAACATGTCCTCTGGAGGTCTGATGAGACAGTGTCTACGACTGGGTAAGAGGGAAGGAGGGAGGGAGAGAGAGAGGGAGGGAGAGAGAGAGAGAGAGAGGGAGGGAGGGAGGGAGGGAGGGAGGGAGGGAGGGAGGGAGGGAGGGAGGGAGGGAGGGAGGGAGGGAGGGAGGGAGGGAGGGAGGGAGGGAGGGAGGGAGGGAGGGAGGGAGGGAGAGAAATAGAGAGAGAATGTGTTAGATAGTGTGGGTTGTTAGTGCAACGTCCATTTAGCAAAATATATATATTCTGTGACTCACATTTAACCTTTCTATAACCTTTAACCTTACTATATCCTTCCTATATATCCTTTCTATGTCCTTTCTATAACCTTTAACCTTTCTATAACCTTTAACCTTTATATAAACCTTTCTATAACCTTTAACCTTTCTATAACCTTTAACCTTTCTGTAACCTTTCTATATCCTTTCTATAACCTTTAAACTTTCTATAACCTTTAACCTTTCTATAACCTTTAACCTTTCTATAACCTTTAACCTTTCTATAACCTTTCTATAACCTTTAAACTTTCTATAACCTTTAACCTTTCTATAACCTTTAACCTTTCTATAACCTTTATTTTCTTCTTTATCCCTCCCTCCCTCCCTCCCTCAGTATGTTGTGTAGCAGTGAGGAACTGTCTAGAGTGTAGACAGAGACAGAGAGATAGAGGCTGTTTCTCCAACCTGCCCAGCAGCAAGTCACAGGACAGTCTACAGAGTGCAGCCGCAGCCAGCAAG
>NC_034201.2:49246951-49254451 GCF_002021735.2 Oncorhynchus kisutch
TAATAATTGCTCCCACAGTTGATTTCTTCAAACCAAGCTGCTTACCTATTGCAGATTCAGTCTTCCCAGCCTGGTGCAGGTCTACAATTTTGTTTCTGGTGTCCTTTGACAGCTCTTTGGTATGGGCCATAGTGGAGTTTGGAGTGTGACTGTTTGAGGTTGTGGACAGGTGTCTTTTATACTGATAACAAGTTCAAACAGGTGCCATTAATACAGGTAACGAGTGGAGGACAGAGGAGCCTCTTAAATAAGAAGTTAAAGGTCTGTGAGAGCCAGAAATCTTGCTTGTTTGTAGGTGACCAAATACTTATTTTCCACCATAATTTGCAAATAAATGAATAAAAAATCCTAATGTGATTTTCTGGATTTTTTATATAATTTTGTCTGTCATAGTTGATGTGTACCTATGATGAAAATTACAGGCCTCTCTCATCTTTTTAAGTGGGAGAACTTGCACAATTGGTGGCTGACTAAATACTTTTTTGCCCCACTTTAGTATATGTATATGATACATTTAGAAATGAATTACTGTCTGTTCTATCTTATCCAGCTGTGATAATGTAGTAGTTGATATTGATTAACACTGTCTGCTTGTCTGCCCCCCCCCATCCACTCCACAAGCCGCTCTGTCAGACCTGCTGTCTGAGATGATCCATTCTTTACAATTTAGCTTTAGTTGCAATTTAGCTATAGTTACAATTTAGCTTTAGTTACAATTTAGCTGTAGTTACAATTTAGCTTTAGTTACAATTTAGCTTTAGTTAACATTTAGCTTTAGTTACAATTTAGCTTTAGTTAACATTTAGCTTTAGTTAACATTTAGCTTTAGTTACAATTTAGCTTTAGTTACAATTTAGCTTTAGTTACAATTTAGCTTTAGTTGTAATTTAGCTTTAGTTAACATTTAGCTGTAGTTACAATTTAGCTTTAGTTAACTTTTAGCTGTAGTTACAATTTAGCTTTAGTTGCAATTTAGCTTTAGTTGCAATTTAGCTTTAGTTGCAATTTAGCTTTAGTTACAATTTAGCTTTAGTTGCAATTTAGCTTTAGTTACAATTTAGCTTTAGTTGTAATTTAGCTTTAGTTAACATTTAGCTGTAGTTACAATTTAGCTTTAGTTACAATTTAGCTTTTACAATTTAGCTTTAGTTGCAATTTAGCTTTAGTTGCAATTTAGCTGTAGTTGCAATTTAGCTTTAGTTACAATTTAGCTTTAGTTGCAATTTATCGTTATCTACACTCTTAGAAAAAAGGGTTCCAAAAGGGTTCTCCGGCTGTCCTCATAGGAGAACCCTTTTTGGTTCCAGGTAGAAGTCATTCTAACTCAATCATTCTACCTTGAACCAAAAAGGGTTATTCTATGGGGACAGGGTTAGAGTTTATTAAGGGTTAGAGGTTAGATAGCACCTTTCGGGACAGCCTGAAGAACCCTTTTATCTAAGAGGTAGTAGTTAATCTACCGTTTGCAACCTGTCATTTGCAAAAACAATAAAAACCAGTGTTCCTTAATTGGAATCGGGAAGCATTGTCTGTGTGTTTCATCAACTTCTTAGGGCCAAATCCTAATTGTGTTGACAAGTAGCTGGAACTTTCAAACAACACACATATATATATATATGAGCTATATTGACAGTCCATGTTACTCTCACAGAAGTCAAGTCAGGACTCAGTCCTCTGTGTCCCTTAGAAGTCAGTGGTCGTATAATGTTGGTGAGTGTGTGTAGCTTTGTTAGTGAGTGTGTGTTGCTTTAATCTGTGTGTGTGTGTGGTTTGTGTATTGCAGTGTCTATTGTGAGGTGGAGCAGTGTGTGCTGCGCAGCGGTTTGACTCCTCCTGAGCTCAAGCCCTTTAGCTCTCTGGCAGGCTTCCAGACAGCCCCCCGCGATGCAGGACAGTGTCTTAGGCAAGGACACCCTAACCCTGACCACTACCTACGACCTCTAACCCCCAGACGCTACCTCTATAACCCCTGAAACAGCCTATCAGCCATGATATAAAGGACTATATATAGCATGTTGTGATCCTAGATGGGATTTTAACCTCTAACCCTTACTAACCTCTAACCCTTACTAACCTCTAACCCTTACTAACCTCTAACCCTTACTAACCTCTAACCCTTACTAACCTCTAACCCTTACTAACCTCTAACCCTTACTAACCTCTAACCCGTACTAACCTCTAACCCGTACTAACCTCTAATCCTTACTAACCTCTAACCCTAACCCTTACTAACCTCTAACCCCTAGTAACCTCTAACCCCTAGTAACCTCTAACCCCTACTAACCTCTAACCCTTACTAACCTCTAACCCTTACTAACCTCTAACCCTTACTGACCTCTAACCCTTACTGAACTCTAACCCTTACTAATCCTAACCCTTACTAACTTCTAACCCTTACTAACCTCTAACCCTAACCCTTACTAACCTCTAACCCTTACTAACCTCTAACCCTTACTACATTTTCAAATGTTGTCCTATCTAGCATGACCATTTAGTGACTTCCGACTGTACACAAACCCTGAACACTGTACACGAACCCTGAACACTAACCCTGAACACTAACCCTAAACCCTGAACACGAACCCTGAACCCTGTACACAAACCCTGAACATTAACTCTGAACCCTGTACACGAACCCTGTACACAAACCCTGAACATGAACCCTGAACCCTGAACACTAACCCTGAACCCTGAACATTAACCCTGAACCCTGTACATGAACCCTGAACCCTGTACACGAACCTTGAACACTGAACATGAACCCTGGACCCTGTATACGATCCCTGAACACTTACCCTGAACACTAACTCTGAACCCTGTACACAAACCCTGTACACAAACCCTGAACCCTGAACACTAACCCTGAACCCTGAACATTAACCCTGAAACCTGTACATGAACCCTGAACCCTGTACACGAACCTTGAAAACTGAACATGAACCCTGAACCCTGTATACGATCCCTGAACACTAACCCTGAACACTAACCCTGAACTCTGTACATGAACCCTGTACACGAACCCTGAACACGAACCCTGAACACGAACCCTGAACACTAAACATTATACATGAACCCTGTACATGAACCCTGAACACGAACCCTGAACACTGTACATGAACCCTGTACACTAACCATGAACCCTGAACATGAACCCTGAACACTAACCCTGAACACGAACCCTGAACCCTAAACACTATACATGACCCCTGTACATGAACCCTGAACACGAACCCTGAACACTAACCCTGAACCCAAAACACTATACATGAACCCTGTACATGAACCCTGAACCCTGTACATGAACCCTGTTCACGAGCCTTGAACACTAACCCTGAACCCTGTACACTAACACTGAACCGTAAACCCTGAACCCTAACACTGAACCCTGAAGTACTAGGCTTAAAGTTCACCTCCCTGTCTCTATCTCTATATCTCTATCTACAGAAGTTTGGACACATCGACTCATTCAAGGGTTTATCTTTATTTGTACTATTTTCTACATTTTGAACAATGGTGGAGACCAGCCACATGAGGAATGCTTTTCCAACAGTCTGGAAGGAGTTCCCACATATGCTGAGTATTTGTTGGCTGCTTTTCTTTCACTCTGTGGTCCAACTCATCCCAAACCATCTCAATTGGTTTGAGGTCAGGTGATTGTAGAGAACAGCTCATCTGATGCAGCACTACATCACTCTCCTTCTTGGTCAAATAGCCCGTAAACATCCTGAGGTATGAGTTGGGTCATTGTCCTGTTGAAAAACAAATTATAGTTCCACTAAGCGCAAACCAGATGGGATGGCTTATCGCTGCAGAATGCTGTGGTAACCATGCTAGTTAAGTGTGCATTAAATTCTAAATAAATCACAGACAGTGTGACCAGGAATGCACCATCACACCTCCTCCTCCATGCTTCACGGTGGGAACCACACATGCTGATATCATCTGTTCAGCTACTCTCCATCTCACAAAGACATCACACCTCCTCCTCCATGCTTCACAGTGGGAACCACACATGCTGATATCATCCGTTCACCTACTCTCCATCTCACAAAGACATCACACCTCATCCTCCATGCTTCACAGTGGGAACCACACATGCTGATATCATCCGTTCACCTACTCTCCATCTCACAAAGACATCACACCTCCTCCTCCATGCTTCACAGTGGGAACCACACATGCTGATATCATCCGTTCACCTACTCTCCATCTCACAAAGACATCACACCTCCTCCTCCATGCTTCACAGTGGGAACCACACATGCTGATACCATCCGTTGACCTACTCTCCATCTCACAAAGACATCACACCTCCTCCTCCATGCTTCACGGTGGGAACCACACATGCTGATATCATCTGATATCATCTGTTCACCTACTCTCCATCTCACAAAGACATCACACCTCCTCCTCCATGCTTCACAGTGGGAACCACACATGCTGATATCATCTGATATCATCTGTTCACCTACGCTCCATCTCACAAAGACATCACACCTCCTCCTCCATGCTTCACAGTGGGAACCGCACATGCTGATATCATCTGATATCATCCGTTCACCTACTCTCCATCTCACAAAGACATCACACCTCCTCCTCCATGCTTCACAGTGGGAACCACACATGCTGATATCATCTGTTCACCTACTCTCCATCTCACAAAGACATCACACCTCCTCCTCCATGCTTCACGGTGGGAAGCATACATGCTGATATCATCCGTTCACCTACTCTCCATCTCACAGACACGGTGGTTGGAACCAAAGGTCTCTAATTTGGACTCATCAGACTAAAGAACAGATTTCCACCGGTCTAATGTCCATTGCTCATGTTTCGTGGCCTAAGCAAGTCTCTTCTTCTTATTGGTGTCCTTTAGTAGTGGTTTATTTGCAGCAATTCAACCATGAATGCCTGATTCACGCAGTCTCCTCTGAACAGTTGATGTTGAGATGTGTCTGTTACTTGAACTCTGTGAAGCATTTATTTGGGCTGCATTTTCTGAGGCTGGTAACTCTAATGAACTTATCCTCTGCAGCAGAGGTAACTCTGGGTCTTCCTTTCCTGTGGCGGTCCTCATGAGAGCCAGTTTCATCACAGCGCTTGATGTTTTTTTGCGACTGCACTTGAAGAAATTCAAAATTCTTCAAGTCTTAAAGTAATGATGGACTGTCATTTCTCTTTGCTTATTTGAGCTGTTCTTGCCATAATATGGACTTGGTATTTTACCAAATAGGGCTATCTTCTGTATACCACCCCTACCTTGTCACAACACAACTGATAGGCTCAAACGCATTCATTTTTAACAAGGCACACCTGTTATGCCCCTGTTTGCATAACACCTTTTTTGGTTACCACATGATTCCATGTGTGATATTTAATCGTGTTGATGTCTTCACTATTATTCTACAATGTAGAAAATAGTTTTAAAAAATAAAGAAAAACCCTTGAAAGAGTCGGTGTGTCCAAACTTTGACCGGTACTGTATATAGGCTTTTATATGCTAGGCTAATTTGCTGCTTCTTATTGCTCTTGCCTAGCGTATTTTCTAACTAATTTTCTAACTAATTTACACACTCACACACACACAAATGTCTGCTTGCCTGAGTGCTAGCCTTTCAATCCCATATCAACCCCCAGCACACTAAAACAACCTATAGGTTTGCATTCCATCTTTTTTGGGCAAAGCGAGCATCAAACAGCCTAATTTGTACTAACCCTGTCATAACCCCTGTCATAACCCCTGTCATAACCCCTGTCATAACCCCTGTCATAACCCTGTCATAACCCTGTCATAAGGCCTGTCATAAGGCCTGTCATAAGGCCTGTCATAACCCTGTCATAAGGCCTGTCATAAGGCCTGTCATAACCCCTGTCATAACCCTGTCATAAGGCCTGTCATAAGGCCTGTCATAACCCCTGTCATAACCCTGTCATAAGGCCTGTCGTAACCCCTGTCGTAACCCCTGTCGTAACCCCTGTCATAACCCCTGTCGTAACCCCTGTCGTAACCCCTGTCGTAACCCCTGTCATAACCCCTGTCATAACTCTGTCATAACGTCCAGACTGAGTCTCTTCTACTGGTCAACTGATTGTCTGTCTCCTCTACCTATATCCTTTCTCGCCATCCCTCCCCTCTACTCTCCATCTCTCCTCTCCCCTCCCTCCCTCCTCTCTTTCCTCTCCCTCCCTCCTCTCTCCTCTCCCTCTCCCCTCTCTCCCTCCTCTCTCCCCTCTCTCCTCTCCCTCCCTCATCTCTCCCCTCTCTCCTCTCCCTCCCTCATCTCTCTCCTCTCCCTCCCTCCTCTCCCTCATCTCCCTCCCTCCTCTCTCCCCTCCCTCTCTCTCTCCCCCCCCCCCCCCCTCTCCTCTCCCCCCCTCTCCTCTCCCCCTTCTCTCCCCTCCCCCCATCTCCTCTCCCCTCCCCCCTCTCCTCTCTCCTCTCCCTCCCTCCCTCCCTCCTCTCCCCCCTCTCTCCTCCTCTCTCTCCTCTCCTCTCCTCTCCCTACCTCCTCCCTCCCTCCTCTCCCCCCTCTCTCCTCTCCCTCCCTCCCCTCTCTCCCTCCCTCCCTCCTCTCTCCTCTCTCTCCCTCCCTCCTCTCTCCTCTCTCCCTCCCTCCTCTCTCCTCTCTCCCTCCCTCCTCTCTACTCTCCCCACTCTCCTCTCCCCTCTCTCCTCTCCCTCCCTCCTCTCTCCTCTCCCCCCCTCCTCCCTCCCTCTCTCCTCCCTCCTCTCTCCTCCCACTCTCCTCTCTCCCTCTCCTCTCTCCTCCCTCTCTCCTCTCCCTCCTTCTTCTCCTCCCCTCCCCCCTCTCCTCGCTCCCCTCCTTTCCCCCTCTACAGTATCACCACTAAGTTGGAGCGTGCCCTGGAGAAGGTGGCTCCCCTCCTGAGGGAGATCTTTGTGGACTTTGCTCCGTTCCTCTCTAGGACCCTGTTGGGTAGCCACGGCCAGGAGCTGCTCATTGAAGGTACAGGTGCTGTACACGCCTTTATCTTCTAACCCGACGTCTCTATGTGAGTCCCCCATCCACTGTCCAGTCCTCACCGTGCTGCTGTCACCACTCACCCTGGATGGCTGGGTGTGTGTGAGAGAGAGAGAGATTAAGAGAGTGTGTGTGTGTGTGTGTGTATGTGTGTGTGTGTGTGAGCGAGAGACAGAGAGAGAGAGATTGAGTGTGTGTGTGTGAGAGAGAGATTAAGAGTGTGTGTGTTTCTCTTGGCTGGCTACCTTACCCATCAGGTATGATCCATGATAATACTCTGGAAAAACCAGACAGTATAAAGTGCTTCCTACTGCAGTTTACAATATTAATGTACATTCCACTGTACACCCCGGTATTACAGTCTAGTTGTATTTAATACACCCTGGTATTACAGTCTAGTTGTATTTAATACACCCAGATATTACAGTCTAGTTGTATTTAATACACCCTGGTATTACAGTCTAGTTGTATTGATACAGTACCTTGTACCAAAGAGTGTGTCCACTTCCCACCTGCT
>NC_034201.2:49259451-49346951 GCF_002021735.2 Oncorhynchus kisutch
GATTGAGTATTGCTCTGTTCAGGTAGACTGTGATTTTGCTGTGATCTGATAGGGGTGTCAGTGGGCTGACTGTGAACGCTCTGAGAGACTCTGGGTTGAGGTCAGTGATAAAGTAGTCTACAGTACTACTGCCAAGAGATGAGCTGTAGGTGTACCTACCATAGGAGTCCCCTCGAAGCCTACCATTGACTATGTACATACCCAGCATGCAACAGAGCTGCAGGAGTTGTGACCCGGTTTTGTTGGTTATGTTATCGTAGTTGTCTCTCCTCTCTCTCTTTCCTTCCCTCTCTCTCTCTCTGAACTCTAATGCATGATGTATGTATTCATTATAGTGTGCTTATAATGCATTATGAAGAGGATATTGATAGGAAGTGTTACCAAGTTGTCTTCGCACTTCTCTTCTTCGACACCACGTTTACAGAAACAATGATAACAACATAGACAGGTACAATGAACCTTCTAGAGTAACATAGACTGGTACAATGAACCTTCTAGAGTAACAGACTGGTACAATGAACCTTCTAGAGTAACATAGACTGGTACAATGAACCTTCTAGAGTAACATAGACTGGTACAATGAACCTTCTAGAGTAACATAGACAGGTACAATGAACCTTCTAGAGTAACAGACTGGTACAATGAACCTTCTAGAGTAACATAGACTGGTACAATGAACCTTCTAGAGTAACATAGACTGGTACAATGAACCTTCTAGAGTAACATAGACTGGTACAATGAACCTTCTAGAGTAACATAGACTGGTACAATGAACCTTCTAGAGTAACATAGACAGGTACAATGAACCTTCTAGAGTAACATAGACAGGTACAATGAACCTTCTAGAGTAACATAGACTGGTACAATGAACCTTCTAGAGTAACATAGACTGGTACAATGAACCTTCTAGAGTAACATAGACTGGTACAATGAACCTTCTAGAGTAACATAGACAGGTACAATGAACCTTCTAGAGTAACATAGACTGGTACAATGAACCTTCTAGAGTAACATAGACTGGTACAATGAACCTTCTAGAGTAACATAGACTGGTACAATGAACCTTCTAGAGTAACATAGACTGGTACAATGAACCTTCTAGAGTAACATAGACAGGTACAATGAACCTTCTAGAGTAACATAGACTGGTACAATGAACCTTCTAGAGTAACATAGACTGGTACAATGAACCTTCTAGAGTAACATAGACTGGTACAATGAACCTTCTAGAGTAACATAGACTGGTACAATGAACCTTCTAGAGTAACATAGACAGGTACAATGAACCTTCTAGAGTAACATAGACAGGTACAATGAACCTTCTAGAGTAACATAGACTGGTACAATGAACCTTCTAGAGTAACATAGACTGGTACAATGAACCTTCTAGAGTAACATAGACTGGTACAATGAACCTTCTAGAGTAACATAGACTGGTACAATGAACCTTCTAGAGTAACATAGACTGGTACAATGAACCTTCTAGAGTAACATAGACAGGTACAATGAACCTTCTAGAGTAACATAGACAGGTACAATGAACCTTCTAGAGTAACATAGACAGGTACAATGAACCTTCTAGAGTAACAGACAGGTACAATGAACCTTCTAGAGTAACAGACAGGTACAATGAACCTTCTAGAGTAACAGACTGGTACAATGAACCTTCTAGAGTAACATATAATTTGTGGACCCACCATTTGGGAAACGTGTGCAGCTCAACTCATGAGGTAATTCTACATTCATTGTCCACTTTATGTTTTTAAATGAGTGTTTTAAGTCTCAGAGCTTACCGTCAGTCAGTCCCCCACAGATGCAACACTAAGCAACCAATGATGAGGGCCGTTTATTGATTGACAATTCTGATGGGCTATCAGACGGGTGTCTGGTTACAGACCCGCCCTTTTTGACAGCGTGAACTGTTGTGTCTGCTGCGGTGTCAATGAGGATGAATCGGCAATTTTCCAAATGTGATTCTCATGCGCTTCGCCACCGTTTGTCTCTTCCAAACAGGCACAATGATTCATGAAATACATGAACATGAACAACTATGTCCTCCCTCTCTACTGTCTTTTACTATATTATCCAACCATGTCCTCTCTCTCTACTGTCTTTTACTATATTATCCAACCATGTCCTCCCTCTCTACTGTCTTTTACTATATTATCCAACCATGTCCTCTCTCTCTACTGTCTTTTACTATATCATCCAACCATGTCCTCTCTCTCTACTGTCTTTTACTATATCATCCAACCATGTCCTCTCTCTCTACTGTCTTTTACTATATTATCCAACCATGTCCTCCCTCTCTACTGTCTTTTACTATATCATCCAACCATGTCCTCTCTCTCTACTGTCTTTTACTATATCATCCAACCATGTCCTCTCTCTCTGCTGACTTGGTCTTTGAGGACCAAGCACCACTTGGAAAACACCGATATCCCAAACAAGGTGTGGCAGGGCCCGTAGATAACATGCAGAAGTAGAAACATAATGATTCTCACCTCTGACTTTTGTTCTTCAGCTTTGTCCTCTGGGGGTATGAGTGGTTTTCCACTAGTTGTTCAAGATTACAGTTGAGATGTTCTTGTCCTTTTAGGGGTCCACTCCTCTCATCCTCCTCTCCTCTCTTCTCCAGTCCTCTCCTTTCCCAAACTCCTCTTCTCTCCTCTCTTCTCCTCTCCAGTCCTCTCCTTTCCCAACCTCCTCCTCTCCTCTCTTCTCCAGTCCTCTCCTTTCCCAAACTCCTCTTCTCTCCTCTCTTCTCCTCTCCAGACCTCTCCTTTCCAAACCTCCTCTTCTCTTCTCCTCTCCAGTCCTCTCCTTTCCCAACCTCCTCTTCTCTTCTCCTCTCCAGTCCTCTCCTTTCACAACCTCCTCTTCTCTCTTCTCTTCTCCTCTCCTTTCTTCTTTCTATCCATTTCCTCCTGACTTTTCTGCTGTCCCATCCTCTTCTCCTTATGTTGTCTCTGTCCTGTCCACCTTTCTTCTCCTCAACTCTCTTCCTATGACATCCTCCTCTCTCTCTCATCGTCTCCTCTACACTTCTCACTTTCCTTTATCTCTCATCTCCTCCTCCCCTCTTCCCTCCTTTCCTCTACTCTCCTCCCCCTCTCTGCCCTCTCATCTCCTCCCCCCCCCCTCTCCTGTCCTCTCCTCTACCTGTCAGTGTGTCTAGTATTACCCAGGGCTCCAGCCTTGTCTTCCATTAGGGGCCCATGGGACAGAACCCTAGCCCGGATATTGATCCCTGGGATGGGGAAGTGAACCTGAGACGCTCCCCTGAGTTCTCCAGACCCATCCCGGCCATGGAGATAATGTATCTCTCTCTCTCTCACTATCTCACTATCTCTCTCTCTCTCTCTCTCTCTCTCTCTCAATTCAATTCAATTCAAGGGCTTTATTGGCATGGGAAACATGTGTTAACATTGCCAAAGCAAGTGAGGTAGACAACATACAAAGTGAATATATAAAGTGCAAAACAACAAAAATGAACAGTAAACATTACACATACAGAAGTTTCAAAACAGTAAAGACATTACAAATGTCATATTATATATATATACAGTGTTCTAACAATGTACAAATGGCTAAAGGACACAAGATAAAATAAATAAGCATAAATATGGGTTGTGTTTACAATGGTGTTTGTTCTTCACTGGTTGCCCTTTTCTCGTGGCAACAGGTCACAAATCTTGCTGCTGTGATGGCACACTGTGGAATTTCACCCAGTAGATATGGGAGTTTTTCAAAATTGGATTTGTTTTCGAATTCTTTGTGGATCTGTGTAATCTGAGGGAAATATGTCTCTCTAATATGGTCATACATTGGGCAGGAGGTTAGGAAGTGCAGCTCAGTTTCCACCTCATTTTGTGGGCAGTGAGCACATAGCCTGTCTTCTCTTGAGAGCCATGTCTGCCTACGGCGGCCTTTCTCAATAGCAAGGCTATGCTCACTGAGTCTGTACATAGTCAAGGCTTTCCTTAATTTTGGGTCAGTCACAGTGGTCAGGTATTCTGCCGCTGTGTACTCTCTGTGTAGGGCCAAATAGCATTCTAGTTTGCTCTGTTTTTTTGTTAATTCTTTCCAATGTGTTAAGTAGTTATCTTTTTGTTTTCTCATGATTTGGTTG
This sequence comes from Oncorhynchus kisutch, assembly GCF_002021735.2. Taxonomy (NCBI): domain Eukaryota; kingdom Metazoa; phylum Chordata; class Actinopteri; order Salmoniformes; family Salmonidae; genus Oncorhynchus; species Oncorhynchus kisutch. Next base: position 49,263,584 of record NC_034201.2, read on the forward strand.
GGTCTAATTGTGCTGCTGTCCTGGGGCTCTGTAGTGTGTGTTTGTGTTTGTGAACAGAGCCCCAGGACCAGCTTGCTTAGGGGCCTCTTCTCCAGGTTCATCTCTCTGTAGGTGATGGCTTTGTTATGGAAGGTTTGTGAATCGCTTCCTTTTAGGTGGTTGTAGAATTTAACAGCTCTTTTCTGGATTTTGATAATTAGTGGGTATCGGCCTAATTCTGCTCTGCATGCATTATTTGGTGTTCTACGTTGTACACGGAGGATATTTTTGCAGAATTCTGCGTGCAGAGTCTCAATTTGGTGTTTGTCCCATTTTGTGAAGTCTTGGTTGGTGAGCGGACCCCAGACCTCACAACCATAAAGGGCAATGGGCTCTATGACTGATTCAAGTATTTTTAGCCAAATCCTAATTGGTATGTTGAAATTTATGTTTCTTTTGATGGCATAGAATGCCCTTCTTGCCTTGTCTCTCAGATCGTTCACAGCTTTGTGGAAGTTACCTGTGGTGCTGATGTTTAGGCCAAGGTATGTATAGTTTTTTGTGTGCTCTAGGGCAACAGTGTCTAGATGGAATTTGTATTTGTGGTCCTGGTGACTGGACCTTTTTTGGAACACCATTATTTTGGTCTTACTGAGATTTACTGTCAGGGCCCAGGTCTGACAGAATCTGTGCATAAGATCTAGGTGCTGCTGTAGGCCCTCCTTGGTTGGTGACAGAAGCACCAGATCATCAGCAAACAGCAGACATTTGACTTCGGATTCTAGCAGGGGGAGGCCGGGTGCTGCAGACTTTTCTAGTGCCCTCGCCAATTCGTTGATATATATGTTGAAGAGGGTGGGGCTTAAGCTGCATCCCTGTCTAACCCCACGACCCTGTGTGAAGAAATGTGTGTGTTTTTTGCCAATTTTAACCGCACACTTGTTGTTTGTGTACATGGATTTTATAATGTCGTATGTTTTACCCCCAACACCGCTTTCCATCAGTTTGTATAGCAGACCCTCATGCCAGATTGAGTCGAAGGCTTTTTTGAAATCAACAAAGCATGAGAAGACTTTGCCTTTGTTTTGTTTGATTGTCAATTAGGGTGTGCAGGGTGAATACGTGGTCTGTTGTACGGTAATTTGGTAAAAAGCCAATTTGACATTTGCTCAGTACATTGTTTTCATTGAGGAAATGTACGAGTCTGCTGTTAATAATAATGCAGAGGATTTTCCCGAGGTTACTGTTGACACATATTCCACGGTAGTTATTGGGGTCAAATTTGTCTCCACTTTTGTGGATTGGGGTGATCAGTCCTTGGTTCCAAATATTGGGGAAGATGCCAGAGCTAAGTATGATGTTAAAGAGTTTTAGTATAGCCAATTGGAATTTGTTGTCTGTATATTTGATCATTTCATTGAGGATACCATCAACACCACAGGCCTTTTTGGGTTGGAGGGTTTTTATTTTGTCCTGTAACTCTTTCAATGTAATTGGAGAATCCAGTGGGTTCTGGTAGTCTTTAATAGTTGATTCTAAAATCTGTGTTTGATCATGTATATGTTTTTGCTCTTTATTCTTTGTTATAGAGCCAAAAAGATAGGAGAAGTGGTTTACCCATACATCTCCATTTTGGATAGATAATTCTTCGTGTTGTTGTTTGTTTAGTGTTTTCCAATTTTCCCAGAAGTGGTTAGAGTCTATGGATTCTTCAATTGCATTGAGCTGATTTCTGACATGCTGTTCCTTCTTTTTCCGTAGTGTATTTCTGTATTGTTTTAGTGATTCACCATAGTGAAGGCGTAGACTCAGGTTTTCCGGGTCTCTATGTTTTTGGTTGGACAGGTTTCTCAATTTCTTTCTTAGATTTTTGCATTCTTCATCAAACCATTTGTCATTATTGTTAATTTTCTTCGGTTTTCTATTTGAGATTTTTAGATTTGATAGGGAAGCTGAGAGGTCAAATATACTGTTAAGATTTTCTACTGCCAAGTTTACACCTTCACTATTACAGTGGAACGTTTTACCCAGGAAATTGTCTAAGAGGGATTGAATTTGTTGTTGCCTAATTGTTTTTTGGTAGGTTTCCAAACTGCATTCCTTCCATCTATAGCATTTCTTAATGTTACTCAGTTCCTTTGGCTTTGATGCCTCATGATTGAGTATTGCTCTGTTTAAGTAGACTGTGATTTTGCTGTGGTCTGATAGGGGTGTCAGTGGGCTGACTGTGAACGCTCTGAGAGACTCTGGGTTGAGGTCAGTGATAAAGTAGTCTACAGTACTACTGCCAAGAGATGAGCTATAGGTGTACCTACCATAGGAGTCCCCTCGAAGCCTACCGTTGACTATGTACATACCCAGCGTGCGACAGAGCTGCAGGAGTTGTGACCCGTTTTTGTTGGTTATGTTGTCATAGTTGTGCCTAGGGGGGCATATGGGGGAGGGAATGCTGTCAGCTCCAGGCAGGTGTTTGTCCCCCTGTGTGCTGAGGGTGTCAGGTTCTTGTCTCTCTCTCTCTCTCTCTCTCTCTCTCTCTCTCTCTCTCTCTCTCTCTCTCTCTCACTATCTCTCACTATCTCTCACTATCTCTCACTCTCTCTCACTCTCTCTCTCACTCTCTCTCTCTCTCTCTCTCTTTCTCCCTCTATCATGGGTTTCAACTGGCTTCGATTAAGCTCAGCTTAAGCTGCAGTCTGCATCCTGTATACTGCCTGGGAAAATGTGTCTGATGATCACTGGTCACATGATAGAGAGGGTTCGGTTGTGATATTGGGTATTTGAGTATTCAACTGAAATTAATCACAACTAGGGCTTTTGCGGTGACCATATTACCATCACAAAATGTCAGTCACAAAATCCAGGCCAATAGGCTTCTCCTATTGGCTGATGGTCATTAGTCTACCAAACTTGTTAACTGCCTGATACCCAGTACTCTATTGTCCATCTAATCACTCTGACATCAATAGAACATGAACAACTATGTCCTCTCTCTCTACTGTCTTTTACTATATTATCCAACCATGTCCTCTCTCTCTACTGTCTTTTACTATATTATCCAACCATGTCCTCCCTCTCTACTGTCTTTTACTATATTATCCAACCATGTCCTCTCTGTCTACTGTCTTTTACTATATCATCCAACCATGTCCTCTCTCTCTACTGTCTTTTACTATATCATCCAACCATGTCCTCTCTCTCTACTGTATATAGCCTCCACATTGACTCTGTACCGGTACCCCCTGTATATAGCCTCCACATTGACTCTGTACCGGTACCCCCCTGTATATAGCCTCCACATTGACTCTGTACAGGTACCCCCTGTATATAGCCTCCACATTAACTCTGTACCGGTACCCCCCTGTATATAGCCTCCACATTGACTCTGTACCGTAACACCCTGTATATAGCCCCCCTGTATATAGCCTCCACATTGACTCTGTACCGTAACACCCTGTATATAGCCTCCACATTGACTCGGTACCGTAATACCCTGTATATAACCTCCACATTGACTCTGTACCGTAATACCCTGTATATAGCCTCCACATTGACTCTGTACCGTAATACCCTGTATATAGCCTCCACATTGACCCTGTATATAGCCTCCACATTGACTCTGTACCGGTACCCCCTGTATATAGCCTCCACATTGACTCTGTACCGTAATACCCTGTATATAGCCTCCACATTGACTCTGTACCGTAATACCCTGTATATAGCCTCCACATTGACTCGGTACCGTAATACCCTGTATATAACCTCCACATTGACTCTGTACCGGTACCCCCTGTATATAGCCTCCACATTGACTCTGTACCGGTACCCCCTGTATATAGCCTCCACATTGACTCTGTACCGTAATACCCTGTATATAGCCTCCACGTTGACTCTGTACCAGTACCCCCTGTATATAGCCTCCACATTGACTCTGTACCGGTACCCCCTGTATATAGCCTCCACATTGACTCTGTACCGGTACCCCCTGTATATAGCCTCCACATTGACTCTGTACCGTAATACCCTGTATATAGCCTCCACATTGACTCTGTACCGGTACCCCCTGTATATAGCCTCCACATTGACTCTGTACCGGTACCCCCTGTATATAGCCTCCACATTGACTCTGTACCGGTACCCCCTGTATATAGCCTCCACATTGACTCTGTACCGTAATACCCTGTATATAGCCTCCACATTGACTCTGTACCGGTACCCCCTGTATATAGCCTCCACATTGACTCTGTACCGGTACCCCCTGTATATTGCCTCCACATTGACTCTGTACCGTAATACCCTGTATATAGCCTCCACGTTGACTCTGTACCAGTACCCCCTGTATATAGCCTCCACATTGACTCTGTACCGGTACCCCCTGTATATAGCCTCCACATTGACTCTGTACCGGTACCCCCTGTATATAGCCTCCACATTGACTCTGTACCGTAATACCCTGTATAAAGCCTCCACATTGACTCTGTACCAGTACCCCCTGTATATAGCCTCCACATTGACTCTGTACCGGTACCCCCTGTATATAGCCTCCACATTGACTCTGTACCGGTACCCCCTGTATATAGCCTCCACATTGACTCTGTACCATAATACCCTGTATATAGCCTCCACATTGACTCTGTACCATAATACCCTGTATATAGCCTCCACATTGACTCTGTACCGGTACCCCCTGTATATAGCCTCCACATTGACTCTGTACCAGTACCCCCTGTATATAGCCTCCACATTGACTCTGTACCATAATAGCCTGTATATAGCCTCCACATTGACTCTGTACCGGTACCCCCTGTATATAGCCTCCACATTGACTCCTGTACCATAATACCCTGTATATAGCCTCCACATTGACTCTGTACTGGTACCCCCTGTATATAGCCTACACATTGACTCTGTACTGTAACACCCTGTATATAGCCTCCACATTGACTCTGTACCATAACCCCCTGTATATAGCCTCCACATTGACTCTGTACTGTAATACCCTGTATATAGCCTCCACATTGACTCTGTACCGTAATACCCTGTATATAGCCTCCACATTGACTCGGTACCGTAATACCCTGTATATAACCTCCACATTGACTCTGTACCGTAATACCCTGTATATAGCCTCCACATTGACTCTGTACCGTAACACCCTGTATATAGCCTCCACATTGACTCTGTACCGTAATACCCTGTATATAGCCTCCACATTGACTCTGTACCGTAACACCCTGTATATAGCCTCCACATTGACTCTGTACCGTAATACCCTGTATATAGCCTCCACATTGACTCTGTACTGGTACCCCCTGTATATAGCCTACACATTGACTCTGTACTGTAACACCCTGTATATAGCCTCCACATTGACTCTGTACCATAACCCCCTGTATATAGCCTCCACATTGACTCTGTACCGTAATACCCTGTATATAGCCTCCACATTGACTCTGTACCGTAATACCCTGTATATAGCCTCCACATTGACCCTGTATATAGCCTCCACATTGACTCTGTACCGTAACACCCTGTATATAGCCTCGTTATTCTTATTGTGTTACTTTTTATTTTAGTTTACTAAATATTAAATATTTTCTTCTTCTTGACTGTTGGTTAAGAGCTTGTAAGAAAAGCATTACACTTGTTGTATTCACGTGACAAATCAAATTTGATTTTGATTTGATGGCCTCTATTAAAAAGTGGAGGATCAGCTTTCTCTAGACTAGGCTATACTACTACTACTATATTTTTTTCTTAACTTTTCTTTTTTATTAAGCACATCAAGCAGCTTCTCTTTACCTTTACTTTAGGAATGAAAATAATCACGGGGAAAAGCCTCCTTATAGTATTTTTTGCTCCTGTTTCGATACTAAATCTAAACAAATGTCACACATATTATTGAATCAAGATTACATCAAGAATAGTCTGATGGGTGAATTAAAATGTGTTTTATTTATTTATTTTACCTTTGTTTAACCAGGTAGGCTAGTTGAGAACACCTTTATTTAACCAGGTAGGCTAGTTGAGAACACCTTTATTTAACCAGGTAGGCTAGTTGAGAACACCTTTATTTAACCAGGTAGGCTAGTTGAGAACACCTTTATTTAACCAGGTAGGCTAGTTGAGAACACCTTTATTTAACCAGGTAGGCTAGTTGAGAACACCTTTATTTAACCAGGTAGGCTAGTTGAGAACACCTTTATTTAACCAGGGAGGCTGGTTGAGAACACCTTTATTTAACCAGGTAGGCTAGTTGAGAACACCTTTATTTAACCAGGTAGGCTAGTTGAGAACACCTTTATTTAACCAGGTAGGCTAGTTGAGAACACCTTTATTTAACCAGGTAGGCAAGTTGAGAACACCTTTATTTAACCAGGTAGGCTAGTTGAGAACACCTTTATTTAACCAGGTAGGCTAGTTGAGAACACCTTTATTTAACCAGGTAGGCAAGTTGAGAACACCTTTATTTAACCAGGTAGGCTAGTTGAGAACACCTTTATTTAACCAGGTAGGCAAGTTGAGAACAAGTTCTCATTTACAACTGTGACCTGGCCAAGATAAAGCAAAGCAGTGCAACATAAACAACACAGAGTAACACATGGAATAAACAAACATACAGTCAATAATACAATAGAAAACTCTATATACAGTGAGTGCAAATGAGGTAAGATAAGAGAGGTAAGGCAATAAAAAGGCCACGGTGGCAAAGTAAATACAATATACCAATTAAATACACTGGAATTGTAGATTTGCAGTAGGTGAATGTGCAAAGGTAGAGATACTAGGGTGCAAAGGAGCAAAATAAATAAATACAGTAGGGGAAGAGGTAGTTGGATGGGCTATTTACAGATGGGTTATGTACAGGTGCAGTAATCTGTGAGCTGCTCTGACAGTGTTTCCAGTTTAAGAGATTTTTGTAGTTCGTTCCAGTCATTGGCAGCAGAGAACTGGAAGGAGAGGCGTCCAAAAGAGGAATTGGCTTTGGGGGTGACCAGTGAATTACAGTGGGGCAAAAAAGTATTTAGTCAGCCACCAATTGTGCAAGTTCTCCCACTTAAAAAGATGATGGGAGGCCTGTAATTTTCATTATAGGTACACTTCAACTATGACAAACAAAATGAGGAGAAAATTAGAAGAAAAAATCCAGAAAATCACATTGTAGGATTTTCAATGAATTTATTGTGGTCTTTTGTGTCTCCCATTTCCTAATAATAATAATAATAATAATCTCCCACATCTTGTTGGCTGAAGAAAAGTATAATGTGGCCCGTTTTTCCAATATCTTCAATTATGCACCTCGGAATTGGATAAGGGACGCTCGCAGTTGCGTCCCCGAAGTGTCTATCTTCACTTGTAGTGAGAAAGACTCTATCACGTGATGGAGAGCCATGTGAGTTAGAGGTGCTTCAGAGCAGCACAGCACTCAGGAAGAAGGGCACAACAGCCACTGGCCACAAAAGACACGGAAGGTCCATTACGTTACACGAAGGGGATGCTGCCGGGATATCAAGGCAAAATTGTGAATGAGAGAATGATGAAGTGTGTACAAACAAAGCAGAGCTCATGCTTTTTCAGGTGACTTTAGTCAAATCATCATTAGAGTCTCATCACCGTACATTGTATTAAATCTAAACATATAGACCAACATTTATAGAACAACTAAAGATACAGTAATAATCTAAATGAAGGAGGACCTGCGTCTTTGTTAACCCCTCAACACAGAATGGACGCATGTTCGCCCTCCCTCAAATCGTTTTTTATTCAGGTTTGTTCTATTGTATTCTTCATAATATAAAATAATGCCACGGAATTCTAAGTAATTCTTGTCTGCTAAATGAACTGGTGGAGACCACAGCCATATGATGTAGCCAGATCAGGACCTAACATGAGGACAGGACCTAACATGAGGACAGGACCTAACATGAGGACAGGACCTAACATGAGGACAGGACCTAACATGAGGACAGGACCTAACATGAGGACAGGACCTAACATGAGGACAGGACCTAACATGAGGACAACTCAGAGTATGTTATTCTGTTCTTCTGAAATAGACTACATTTTCTCCATATCATGTTTCTTTAGACCTGTCTAAAATAAACAATGGATTTATTGTGATGGTGTAGACTATATTACATGGATTTATTGTGATGGTGTAGACTATATTACATGGATTTATTGTGATGGTGTAGACTATATTACATCGATTTATTGTGAAGGTGTAGACTATATTACATGGATTTATTGTGATGGTGTAGGTAGACTATATTACATGGATTTTTTGTGATGGTGTAGACTATATTACATGGATTTATTGTGATGGTGTAGACTATATTACATGGATTTATTGTGATGGTGTAGACTATATTACATGGATTTATTGTGATGGTGTAGACTATATTACATGGGTTTATTGTGATGGTGTAGACTATATTACATGGGTTTATTGTGATAGTGGTCCGTAGTGGTCAGTGGTGGTCCATAGTGACTGTAGTGTCCATAGTGGTCCGTAGTGACTGTAGTGTCCATAGTTGTCCGTGGTGGTCTGTAGTGGTCCGTGGTGGTCCGTGGTGTTCCACGGTGGTCCGTAGTGGTCGGTAGTGTTCAGTGATGGTCCGTGGTGGTCCGTGGTGGTCCGTAGTGACTATAGTGTCCATCGTGGTCCGTGGTGTTCCACGGTGGTCCGTGGTGGTCGGTAGTTTTCAGTGGTGGTCGGTGGTGGTTAGAAGTGGTTAATAGTGGTCCGTAGTGGTCAGTGATGGTCCATAGTGACTGTAGTGTCCATAGTGGTCCGTGGTGGTCTGTAGTGGTCCGTGGTGGTCCGTAGTGGGCGGTAGTGTTCAGTGATGGTCCGTAGTTGTCCTTAGTGGTCCTTGGTGGTCAGTAGTGGTTAGTAGTTGTCGGTAGTGTTCAGTGGTGGTTGGTGGTGGTTAGAAGTGGTTAATAGTGGTCCTTGGTGGTCCGTAGTGGGTAGTAGTGGTCCTTGGTGGTTAGTAGTTGTCGGTAGTGTTCAGTGGTGGTTAGAAGTTGTTAATAGTGGTCCTTAGTGGTCCGTAGTGATCCGTAGTGGTCCATAGTGACTGTAGTGTCCATAGTGGTCTGTAGTGGTCCATGGTGGGCCGTGGTGGTACGTGGTGGTCCGTAGTGGCCTGTGATGGTCCGTAGTGGCCTGTGGTGGTCCGTGGTGGTCCATGGGGGTTAATAGTGGTCCGTGGTGTTCCGTGGTGGTCTGTGGTGGTCCGTGGTGGTCCGTGGGGGTTATTAGTGGTCCGTGGTGGTCTGTGGTGGTCTGTGGTGGTCCGTGGTGGTCCGTGGTGGTCCGTAGTGGTCCGTGGTGGCCCGTAGTGGTCTGTGGTGGTCCTTGGTGTTCGTGGGGGTTAGTAGTGGTCCGTGGTGGTCCGTAGTGGTCTGTGGTGGTCCTTGGTGTTCGTGGGGGTTAGTAGTGGTCCGTGGTGGTCCATAGTGGTCCGTAGTGGTCCATAGTGGTCCGTAGTGGTCTGTGGTGGTCCATAGTGGTCCGTAGTGGTCTGTGGTGGTCCGTAGTGGTCTGTGGTGGTCCATAGTGGTCCGTGGGGGTTAGTAGTGGTCTGTAGTTGTCCGTGTGTGACCTTGTGTCTGTGTTGTGTTTCCAGGAGTGGCAGAACTCAATCCAGAAGAATGCCGGTCTGGCCTTCATCGAGCTCATTAATGAGGGAAGGTAATCAATCACCTATCACATTGATCTATCTATATTATACTGCTTAATCTATTATCACCATCAGGAATTGTATGCTCATGTCTGTGTTGCAGATATCACATTACGTATTGCACAGCTATAAGGAGTTTCTCTTTCCCTCACCCCACCACTGTCTCTCTCTCTCACCCTCTCTGTCTTCCTCCCTCACCCCCCCCACTCTGTCCCTCCCTCACCCCTCCCACTCTCTCCCTCCCTCACCCCTCCCACTCTCTCTCTACTCACCCTTTCACTCTTCTCTCTCCCTCCCTCCCTCACCCATCCCACTCTGTCTCTTCTCTCTCCCTCCCTCACCCCTCCCACTCTCTCCCTCCCTCACCCCTCCCACTCTCTCTCTCCTCACCCTTTCACTCTTCTCTCTCCCTCCCTCCCTCACCCATCCCACTCTGTCTCTTCTCTCTCCCTCCCTCCCTCACCCATCCCACTCTGTCTCTTCTCTCTCCCTCCCTCACCCCTCCCACTCTCTCTCTCTCCTCACCCTTTCTCTCTTTCCCTCCCTCCCTCACCCATCCCACTCTTTCTCTCTTTCCCTCGCTCACCCCCCCAATCTGTCCATCTTTCTCCCCTTCTGTTCCACCTCTCTTCCCTCTCTCACCTCAGACTGCTGTGCCATGCTATGAAGGACCATATTGTGCGTGTGGCCAACGAGGCAGAGTTTATCCTGAACAGACAGAGAGCTGAAGACGTACACAAACACGCTGAGTTTGAGGTGAACACAGAGAGATTGTCTGACTGTATGTCTCTGACTGTATGTCTCTGACTGTCTGTCTCTGACTGTATGTCTCTGACTCTATGACTGTATGTCTCTGTCTTTATGTCTCTGTCTGTATGTCTCTGACTGTATGTCTCTGACTGTCTGACTGTATGTCTCTGACTGTCTGTCTGAATGTCTCTGACTGTCTGTCTCTGACTGTCTGTCTGAATGTGTCTGACTGTATGTCTCTGACTGTATGTCTCTGACTGTCTGTCTGTATGTCTGACTGTCTGTCTGTATGTCTCTGACTGTCTGACTGTCTGTCTGTATGTCTCTGACTGTCTGACTGTATGTCTCTGACTGTCTGACTGTATGTCTCTGACTCTCTGACTGTCTGTCTGTCTGTCTCTGACTGTCTGTCTGTATGTCTCCGACTGTCTGTCTGTATGTCTCTGACTGTATGTCTGTATGTCTCTGACTGTCTGACTGTATGTCTCTGACTGTCTGTCTGAATGTCTCTGACTGTCTGTCTGAATGTGTCTGGCTGTATGTCTCTGACTGTATGTCTCTGACTGTCTGTCTGTATGTCTCTGACTGTCTGTCTGACTGTATGTCTCTGACTGTATGTATGTATGCCTCTGACTGTCTGTCTGTATGTCTCCGACTGTCTGTCTGTATGTCTCTGACTGTATGTCTGTATGTCTCTGACTGTCTGACTGTATGTCTCTGACTGTCTGTCTGAATGTCTCTGACTGTCTGTCTGAATGTGTCTGGCTGTATGTCTCTGACTGTATGTCTCTGACTGTCTGTCTGTATGTCTCTGACTGTCTGTCTGACTGTATGTCTCTGACTGTATGTCTGTATGCCTCTGACTGTATGTCTGTATGTCTCTGACTGTCTGTCTGAATGTCTCTGACTGTCTGTCTCTGTCTGTCTGAATGTGTCTGGCTGTATGTCTCTGACTGTATGTCTCTGACTGTCTGTCTGTATGTCTCTGACTGTATGTCTGTATGTCTCTGACTGTCTGTCTGTATGTCTCTGACTGTCTGACTGTATGTCTCGGACTGTCTGACTGTCTGACTGTATGTCTCTGACTGTATGTCTGTATGCCTCTGACTGTATGTCTGTATGTCTCTGACTGTATGTCTGTCTGTCTCTGACTGTATGTCTGTTTGTCTCTGACTGTCTGTCTCTGACTGTATGTCTGTATGTCTCTGACTGTCTGTCTCTGACTGAAATTCTGACTGTCTGTCTCTGACTGTATTTCTGACTGTCTGTCTCTGACTGTCTGTCTCTGACTGTATTTCTGACTGTATGTCTCTGACTGTCTATCTCTGACTGTCTGTCTCTGACTGTATGTTTCTGACTGTCTGTCTGTCTGTCTCTGACTGTCTGTCTCTGACTGTCTGTCTGTATGTCTCTGACTGTCTGACTGTATGTCTCTGACTGTCTGACTGTATATATCTGACTGTCTGTCTGTCTGTCTCTGACTGTCTGTCTGTATGTCTCTGACTGTCTGACTGTATGTCTCTGACTGTCTGACTGTATGTCTCTGACTGTCTGACTGTATATATCTGACTGTCTGTCTGTCTGTCTGCCTCTGACTGTCTGTCTGTATGTCTCTGACTATCTGTCTGTCTGTCTTTGACTGTATGTATGTATGTCTCTGACTGTCTGTCTCTGACTGTATGTCTGTATGTCTCTGACTGTCTGTCTCTGACTGTCTGTCTCTGACTGTATGTCTCTGTCTGTCTCTGACTGTATTTCTGACTGTCTGACTGTATGTCTCTGAATGTCTGTCTCTGTCTGTATGTCTCTGACTGTATGTCTCTGACTGTATGTCTCTGTCTGTCTGACTGTCTGTCTCTGACTGTATTTCTGACTGTCTGTCTCTGACTGTATTTCTGACTGTCTGACTGTATGTCTCTGACTGTCTGTCTCTGACTGTATGTCTCTAACTGTCTGTCTCTGACTGTATGTCTCTAACTGTATGTCTCTAACTATATGTCTCTGACTGTATGTCTCTAACTATATGTCTCTGACTGTATGTCCCTGTCTGTATCTCATATCTCAATTTCTCTCTCTTTTTTCTTTCCCACCTCTACCCCCCCCCTTCCTTTCTTTCTCCCTCTACCACCTCTACCCCCCCCCCCCCCCAGTCTAACTGTGCCCAGTACGCTGCTGACAGGAGGGAGGAGGAGAAGATGTGTGATCACCTGATCAGCGCTGCCAAGCACAGGGACCATGTGACCGCCAACCAATTGAAACAGAAGATACTCAACATCCTGACCAATAAGCACGGGGCATGGGGCACGATGTCACAGAGGTGAGAGGTAGTGGGAAGGTCAGAGATGAAACACACACAGGGATAGGTTGGAAGGATGTCACTGTGATGTCGAGGGTTATGTTAGGTTCGCTTTGAGACAGGAAGACTGGAAAACAGGAAGTGTCTGTCTTCTTGCTCAGACACACATGTTTTGATTGATAACATAACATGAAGACTAGGAGGAGGAGCTAACGGTCTCACTAAATCACAGCACACAGCCATAACATGAAGACTAGGAGGAGGAGCTAACGGTCTCACTAAATCACAGCACACAGCCATAACATGAAGACTAGTAGGAGGAGCTAACGGTCTCACTAAATCACAGCACACAGCCATAACATGAAGACTAGGAGGAGGAGCTAACGGTCTCACTAAATCACAGCAACAGCCATAACATGAAGACTAGGAGGAGGAGCTAACGGTCTCACTAAATCACAGCACACAGCCATAACATGAAGACTAGGAGGAGGAGCTAACGGTCTCACTAAATCACAGCAACAGCCATAACATGAAGACTAGGAGGAGGAGCTAACGGTCTCACTAAATCACAGCACACAGCCATAACATGAAGACTAGGAGGAGGAGCTAACGGTCTCACTAAATCACAGCACACAGCCATAACATGAAGACTAGGAGGAGGAGCTAACGGTCTCACTAAATCACAGCACACAGCCATAACATGAAGACTAGGAGGAGGAGCTAACGGTCTCACTAAATCACAGCACACAGCCATAACATGAAGACTAGGAGGAGGAGCTAACGGTCTCACTAAATCACAGCACACAGCCATAACATGAAGACTAGGAGGAGGAGCTAACGGTCTCACTAAATCACAGCACACAGCCATAACATGAAGACTAGGAGGAGGAGCTAACGGTCTCACTAAATCACAGCACACAGCCATAACATGAAGACTAGGAGGAGGAGCTAACGGTATCACTAAATCACAGCACACAGCCATAGCATGAAGACTAGGAGGAGGAGCTAACGATCTCACTAAATCACAGCACACAGCCATAACATGAAGACTAGGAGGAGGAGCTAACGGTCTCACTAAATCACAGCACACAGCCATAACATGAAGACTAGGAGGAGGAGCTAACGGTCTCACTAAATCACAGCACACAGCCATAACATGAAGACTAGGAGGAGGAGCTAACGGTCTCACTAAATCACAGCACACAGCCATAACATGAAGACTAGGAGGAGGAGCTAACGGTCTCACTAAATCACAGCAACAGCCATAACATGAAGACTAGGAGGAGGAGCTAACGGTCTCACTAAATCACAGCACACAGCCATAGCATGAAGACTAGGAGGAGGAGCTAACGATCTCACTAAATCACAGCACACAGCCATAACATGAAGACTAGGAGGAGGAGCTAACGGTCTCACTAAATCACAGCACACAGCCATAACATGAAGACTAGGAGGAGGAGGTAACGGTCTCACTAAATCACAGCACACAGCCATAACATGAAGACTAGGAGGAGGAGCTAACGGTCTCACTAAATCACAGCACACAGCCATAACATGAAGACTAGGAGGAGGAGCTAACGGTCTCACTAAATCACAGCAACAGCCATAACATGAAGACTAGGAGGAGGAGCTAACGGTCTCACTAAATCACAGCACACAGCCATAACATGAAGACTAGGAGGAGGAGCTAACGGTCTCACTAAATCACAGCAACAGCCATAACATGAAGACTAGGAGGAGGAGCTAACGGTCTCACTAAATCACAGCACACAGCCATAACATGAAGACTAGGAGGAGGAGCTAACGGTCTCACTAAATCACAGCACACAGCCATAACATGAAGACTAGGAGGAGGAGCTAACGGTCTCACTAAATCACAGCACACAGCCATAACATGAAGACTAGGAGGAGGAGCTAACGGTCTCACTAAATCACAGCACACAGCCATAACATGAAGACTAGGAGGAGGAGCTAACGGTCTCACTAAATCACAGCACACAGCCATAACATGAAGACTAGGAGGAGGAGCTAACGGTCTCACTAAATTACAGCACACAGCCATAACATGAAGACTAGGAGGAGGAGCTAACGGTCTCACTAAATCACAGCACACAGCCATAACATGAAGACTAGGAGGAGGAGCTAACGGTCTCACTAAATCACAGCACACAGCCATAACATGAAGACTAGGAGGAGGAGCTAACGGTCTCACTAAATCACAGCACACAGCCATAACATGAAGACTAGGAGGAGGAGCTAACGGTCTCACTAAATCACAGCACACAGCCATAACATGAAGACTAGGAGGAGGAGCTAACGGTCTCACTAAATCACAGCACACAGCCATAACATGAAGACTAGGAGGAGGAGCTAACGGTCTCACTAAATCACAGCACACAGCCATAACATGAAGACTAGGAGGAGGAGCTAACGGTCTCACTAAATCACAGCACACAGCCATAACATGAAGACTAGGAGGAGGAGCTAACGGTCTCACTAAATCACAGCACACAGCCATAACATGAAGACTAGGAGGAGGAGCTAACGGTCTCACTAAATCACAGCACACAGCCATAACATGAAGACTAGGAGGACGGTCTCACTAAATCACAGCACACAGCCATAACATGAAGACTAGGAGGAGGAGCTAACGGTCTCACTAAATCACAGCACACAGCCATAACATGAAGACTAGGAGGAGGAGCTAACGGTCTCACTAAATCACAGCACACAGCCATAACATGAAGACTAGGAGGAGGAGCTAACGGTCTCACTAAATCACAGCACACAGCCATAACATGAAGACTAGGAGGAGGAGCTAACGGTCTCACTAAATCACAGCACACAGCCATAACATGAAGACTAGGAGGAGGAGCTAACGGTCTCACTAAATCACAGCAACAGCCATAACATGAAGACTAGGAGGAGGAGCTAACGGTCTCACTAAATCACAGCACACAGCCATAACATGAAGACTAGGAGGACGGTCTCACTAAATCACAGCACACAGCCATAACATGAAGACTAGGAGGAGGAGCTAACGGTCTCACTAAATCACAGCACACAGCCATAACATGAAGACTAGGAGGAGGAGCTAACGGTCTCACTAAATCACAGCACACAGCCATAACATGAAGACTAGGAGGAGGAGCTAACGGTCTCACTAAATCACAGCACACAGCCATAACATGAAGACTAGGAGGAGGAGCTAAAGTGACCTTTTATGTCTATTCATCTGAACATGTCTTTATTGAGCCTTGTGCTCCTCCCCCTTTCTCTCTCTCAGCCAATTACATGAGCTGCTTTAACTTATTTACTAACCTCTTCTATTACCTCAGCCAATTACACGACTTCTGGCGTCTGGACTACTGGGAGGACGACCTGAGGAGGAGGCGGAGATTCGTACGAAACCCCTTTGGCTCCACCCACCTTGATGTGTCACTTAAAGCCCTGGAGGACTATGGTCAGTCACCTATCCCAGAATACACTGCAAGTTAGTTAGTTACTTGACCATTTTTAAACAGTAGCATCATGTGCCATTTGGTATCAGCTACAGTTGAAGTCATAAGTTTACATACACTTAGGTTGGAGTCATTAAAACAATTTTTTTCAATAACTCCACAAAGTTCTTGTTAATTAACAAATTATGGTTTTGGCAAGTTGGTTAGGACATCTACTTTGTGCATGACACAAGTCATTTTTTCAACATTTGTTTACAGACAGATTATTTCACTTATATTTCACTGTATCACAATTCCAGTGGGTCAGAAGTTTACATACACTAAGTTGACTGTGCCTTTAAACAGCTTGGAAAATTCCAGAAAACGATGTCATGGCTTTAGAAGTTTCTGATAGGCTAATTGACATCATTTGAGTTAATTGGAGGTGTACCTGTGGATGTATTTCAAGGCCTACCTTCAAACTCAGTGCCTCTTTGCTTGACATCATGGGAAAATCTAAATAAATCAGCCAAGACCTCAGAAAAAATTGCGGACCTCCACAAGTCTGGTTCATCCTTGGGAGGAATTTCCAAACACCTGAAGGTTCCACGTTCATCTGTACAAACAATAGTACACAAGTATAAACACCATGGGACCATACAGCCATCATACCGCTCAGGAAGGAGACGCGTTCTGTCTCCTAGAGATGAACATACTTTGGTGCGAAAAGTGCAAATCAATCCCAGAACAACAGCAAAGGACCTTGTGAAGATGCTGGAGGAAACAGGTACAAAAGTATCTATATCCACAGTACAACGAGTCCTATATCTACATAACCTGAAAGGCCACTCAGCAAGGAAGAAGCCACAGCTCCAACACCGCCATAAAAATGACAGACTACGGTTTGCAACTGCACATGGGGACAAAGATCGTACTTTTTGGAGAAATGTCCTCTGGTCTGATGAAACAAAAATAGAACTGTTTGGCCATAATGACCTTCGTTATGTTCGGAGGTGAGGCTTGCAAGCCAAAGAACACCATCCCAACCGTGAAGCACGGGGGTGGCAGCATCATGTTGTGGGAGTGCTTTGCTGCAGGAGGGACTGGTGCACTTCACAAAATAGATGCCATCATGAGACAGGAAAATAATGTGGATATATTGAAGCAACATCTCAAGACATCAGTCAGGAAGTTAAAGCTTGGTCGCAAATGGGTCTTCCAAATGGACAATGACCCCAAGCATACTTCCAAAGTTGTGGCAAAATGGCTTAAGGACAACAAAGTCAAGGTATTGGAGTGTCCTTCACAAAGTCCTGACCTCAATCCCATAGAAAATGTGTGGGCAGAACTGAAAAAGCGTGTGAGCAAGGAGGCCTACAAACCTGACTCAGTTACACCAGCTCTGTCAGGAGGAATGGGCCAAATATGACCCAACTTATTGTGGGAAGCTTGTGGAAGGCTACCCGAAACGTTTGACCCAAGTTAAACAATTTAAAGGCAATGCTACCAAATACTAATTGAGTGTATGTAAACTTCTGACACACTGGGAATGTGATGAAAGAAATAAAAGCTGAAATAAATCATTCTCTCTACTATTATTCTGATATTTCACATTCTTAAAATAAAGTGGTGATCCTAACTGACCTAAGACAATTCATTAAATGTCAAGGAATTGTGAAAAACTGTGTTTAAATGTGTTTGGCTTAGGTGTATGTACATTTCTGACTTCAACTGTATACATTAATTGTGTTGTGTAGGTACGGAGGAGGAGGAAGAGGAGGGGCTTAAGTCTAAGAAGACCTTGCGCAGCCAATCACTGGTCAGTCAGAACCTGGAGGCGGAGCTAATGCTGGAGGGAGACGATGACACTGTCAGTCTGCTGCAGGAGAAAGAGATGGACAACCTGGCAGGTCAGACACCTCTCTGTGTGTGTTCTCTTTCCTGGTTGGTTCCAGAGCTTTTTTAATTCTAGAGGCAATTTGGAGAAATTATCTGGTTTTGGATTCTCTAAACAATTCAACAACAACTGAAATACATTTTAATCGAATCTATAAAAACTTGGTTTTAAATGATTATTATCAAACAAAACTCACTCGGGCCCAATAGATTAAACATCAAACAGATTTTGTCACGAACGAGCAAACTGTCTAATCTGCCATTAGGCACTATTTTAGTTATATTTTCATGCATTCTGCCAGTATTATACATGACTATATTATTCTATTGCTCCTGTGTTAGCAGTAAGCTACTGTTTAGAGTTCATTCCCAGTTCGGGAGGAAAAGGTTGATGGTATTTTCTGTTCCACACAAAGGCCGGTTATTTTCCTGTCTCTAACCAACCTGAGTTGTTTCGGTGCACAGAATCGTCGTAAAACTCACAAGCAAATCTGTTAGGTTCGTTCTCTAAACCCTTTCCTTTGTTCATACTTGTGTCGGAGCTCCGTGTTCCTCTTTGGGTTGTAGCAGCGCTGAATGTCACTGGGTTGCCACCAATCGCCGGTTCCATTCACCAAACATTAATGTTGTTTAACGCCGATTTAAAAAGTACATGGAAATGGTCACGTATGTTTTAGAAGGAGTGTACAGTGGGGCAAAAAAGTATTTAGTCAGCCACCAATTGTGCAAGTTCTCCCACTTAAAAAGATGAGAGGCCTGTAATTTTCATCATAGGTACAATTCAACTATGACAGACAAAATTTAGAAGAAAAAAAATCCAGAAAATCACATTTTAGGATTTTTAATGAATTTATTTGCAAATGATAGTGGAAAATAAGTATTTGGTCAATAACAAAGGTTTATTATGGTGTATGTAATGTAATGAGGATATTATGAGGATTTACATTTGTATTATTATTATTAATATTGGTGACCAATGAAAGGTTTGGACACATCGACTCATTCAAGGGTTTTTCTTTATTTGTACTATTTTATACATTGTAGAATAATAGTGAAAATATGAAAAAACACACATGAATCATGTAGTAATTTTTTAAAAAGTGTTAAACGAATCAAAATATATTTTATATTTGAGATTCTTCAAAGTAGCCACCCTTTGCCTTGATGACAGCTTTGCACAAAAGGTCTGTCCAAACTTTTGACTGGTGCCGACAGGGGCGCAACTTTGTTTTTTATCTGATAGAATCAGAAACCCCAGTCGGTATCTGTTGTAATTCACATAATAATTGATTGGATTTTGATAGCTCTTTTTCCCAGCTGCTCAGAACTCTACCTTATGTAGTAATGAGGAAAGTTACCTCATCCATCACCGATGTGTAGAACTGACTTACCTCTGTATGTATGTATGTATGTATGTCTGTCTGCCTGTCTGCCTGTCTGCCTGCCTGCCTGTCTGCCTGTCTGTCTGCCTGTCTGTCTACCTGTCTGTCTGTCTGCCTGTCTGTCTGTGCGTCTGTCTGCCTGTCTGTCTGTGCGTCTGTCTGTGCGTCTGTCTGTGCGTCTGTCTGTGCTAGGCCCTGTGGTGCTCAGTACTCCAGCCCAGCTGGTATCTCCAGTAGTGGTGGTCCATGGGACTCTCTCCATCACCACCACTGAGATCTACTTTGAGGTGGACGAGGACGACCCGAGCTTCAAGAAGATCCACACCAAGGTAACAATGGGATTGACACCATGGTAACAGTGAGATTGACACCATGGTAACAGTGAGATTGACACCATGGTAACAGTGAGATTGACACCATGGTAACAGTGAGATTGACACCATGGTAACAGTGAGATTGACACCATGGTAACAGTGAGATTGACACCATGGTAACAGTGAGATCGACACCATGGTAACAGTGAGATCCACACCATGGTAAAAGTGAGATCGACACCGTGGTAACAGTGAGATCGACACCATGGTAACAGTGAGATCAACACCATGGTAACAGTGAGATCGACACCATGGTAACAGTGAGATACACACCATGGTAACAATGAGATTGACACCATGGTAACAGTGAGATACACATCATAGTAACAGTGAGATACACACCATGGTAACAATGAGATTGACACCATGGTAACAGTGAGATACACATCATAGTAACAGTGAGATACACACCATGGTAACATTGAGATTGACACCATGGTAACAGTGGGATTGACACCATGGTAACAGTGAGATTGACACCATGGTAACAGTGAGATTGACACCATGGTAACAGTGAGATTGACACCATGGTAACTGTGAGATTGACACCATGGTAACAGTGAGATTGACACCATGGTAACAGTGAGATCGACACCATGGTAACAGTGAGATCGACACCATGGTAACAGTGAGATCTACACCATGGTAACAGTGAGATCCACACCATGGTAACAGTGAGATCCACACCATGGTAACAGTGAGATCCACACCATGGTAACAGTGAGATCCACACCATGGTAAAAGTGAGATCGACACCGTGGTAACAGTGAGATCAACACCATGGTAACAGTGAGATCGACACCATGGTAACAGTGAGATACACACCATGGTAACAATGAGATTGACACCATGGTAACAGTGAGATACACATCATAGTAACAGTGAGATACACAACATGGTAACATTGAGATTGACACCATGGTAACAGTGGGATTGACACCATGGTAACAGTGAGATTGACACCATGGTAACAGTGCGATTGACACCATGGTAACAGTGAGATTGACACCATGGTAACTGTGAGATTGACACCATGGTAACAGTGAGATTGACACCATGGTAACAGTGAGATTGACACCATGGTAACAGTGAGATTGACACCATGGTAACAGTGAGATTGACACAATGGTAACAGTGAGATAAACACCATGGTAACAGTGAGATCCACACCATGGTAACAGTGAGAACGACACCATGGTAACAGTGAGATCCACACCATGGTAACAGTGAGATCAACACAATGGTAACAATGAGATAAACACCATGGTAACAGTGAGATTGACACCATGGTAACAGAAGGATCAACACCATGGTAACAGTGAGATGCACACCATGGTAAAAGTGAGATCAACACCATGGTAAAAGTGAGATCAACACAATGGTAACAGTGAGATGCACACCATGGTAACAGTGAGATCAACACCATGGTAACAGTGAGATCGACACCATGGTAACAGTGAGATCGACACCATGGTAACAGTGAGATCCACACCATGGTAAAAGTGAGATCGACACCGTGGTAACAGTGAGATCGACACCATGGTAACAGTGAGATCCACACCATGGTAACAGTTAGATCGACACCATGGTAACAGTGAGATACACACCATGGTAACAGTGAGATTGACACCATGGTAACAGTGAGATACACATCATAGTAACAGTGAGATACACACCATGGTAACAGTGAGATTGACACCATGGTAACAGTGAGATTGACACCATGGTAACAGTGAGATTGACACCATGGTAACAGTGAGATCGACACCATGGTAACAGTGAGATCGACACCATGGTAACAGTGAGATCGACACCATGGTAACAGTGAGATCCACACCATGGTAAAACTGAGATTGACACCATGATAACAGAAGAATCCACACCATGGTAACAGTGAGATTGACACCATGATAACAGAAGGATCCACACCGTGGTAACAGTGAGATTGACACCATGATAACAGAAGGATCCACACCATGGTAACAGTGAGATCCACACCATGGTAACAGTGAGATTGACACCATGGTAACAGTGAGATGCACACCATGGTAAAAGTGAGATCAACACAATGGTAACAGAAGGATCAACACCATGGTAACAGAAGGATCAACACCATGGTAAAAGTGAGATCAACACAATGGTAACAGTGAGATCAACATCATAGTAACAGTGAGATACACACCATGGCAACAGTGAGATTGACACCATGGTAACAGTGAGATCAACATCTTAGTAACAGTGAGATACACACCATGGTAACAGTGAGATTGACACTATGGTAACAGTGAGATTGACACCATAGTAACAGTGAGATCAACACCATGGTAACAGTGAGATTGACACTATGGTAACAGTGAGATCAACACCATGGTAACAGTGAGATCGACACCATGGTAACAATGAGATCAGCACCATGGTAACAGTGAGATCAACACCATGGTAACAGTGAGATCAACACCATGGTAACAGTGAGATCAACACCATGGTAACAGTGAGATTGACACCATGGTAACAGTGAGATCAACACCATGGTAACAGTGAGATCAACACCACGGTAACAGTGAGATCCACACCATGGTAACAGTGAGATCCACACCATGGTAACAGTGAGATCCACACCATGGTAAAAGTGAGATTGACACCATGATAACAGAAGAATCCACACCATGGTAACAGTGAGATTGACACCATGATAACAGAAGGATCCACACCATGGTAACAGTGAGATCCACACCATGGTAACAGTGAGATTGACACCATGGTAACAGTGAGATGCACACCATGGTAAAAGTGAGATCAACACAATGGTAACAGAAGGATCAACACCATGGTAACAGAAGGATCAACACCATGGTAAAAGTGAGATCAACACAATGGTAACAGTGAGATCAACATCATAGTAACAGTGAGATACACACCATGGCAACAGTGAGATTGACACCATGGTAACAGTGAGAGCAACATCTTAGTAACAGTGAGATACACACCATGGTAACAGTGAGATTGACACTATGGTAACAGTGAGATTGACACCATAGTAACAGTGAGATCAACACCATGGTAACAGTGAGATTGACACTATGGTAACAGTGAGATCAACACCATGGTAACAGTGAGATCGACACCATGGTAACAATGAGATCAGCACCATGGTAACAGTGAGATCAACACCATGGTAACAGTGAGATCAACACCATGGTAACAGTGAGATCAACACCATGGTAACAGTGAGATTGACACCATGGTAACAGTGAGATCAACACCATGGTAACAGTGAGATCAACACCACGGTAACAGTGAGATCCACACCATGGTAACAGTGAGCTCCACACCATGGTAACAGTGAGATCCACACCATGGTAACAGTGAGATCCACACCATGGTAACAGTGAGATCCACACCATGGTAACAGTGAGATTGACACCATGGTAACAGTGAGATTGACACCATGGTAACAGTGAGATCGACACCATGGTAACAGTGAGATCCACACCATGGTAAAAGTTAGATCCACACCATGGTAACAGTGAGATTGACACCATGGTAACAGAGGGATCCACACCATGGTAACAGTGAGATGCACACCATGGTAAAAGTGAGATCAACACAATGGTAACAATGAGATAAACACCATGGTAACAGAGAGATTGACACCATGGTAACAGAAGGATCAACACCATGGTAACAGTGAGATGCACACCATGGTAAAAGTGAGATCAACACCATGGTAAAAGTGAGATCAACACAATGGTAACAGTGAGATGCACACCATGGTAACAGTGAGATCAACACCATGGTAACAGTGAGATCGACACCATGGTAACAGTGAGATCCACACCATGGTAAAAGTGAGATCGACACCATGGTAACAGTGAGATCCACACCATGGTAACAGTGAGATACACATCATAGTAACAGTGAGATCCACACCATGGTAACAGTGAGATTGACACCATGGTAACAGTGAGATTGACACCATGGTAACAGTGAGATCAACACCATGGTAACAGTGAGATCGACACCATGGTAACAGTGAGATACACACCATGGTAACAGTGAGATTGACACCATGGTAACAGTGAGATACACATCATAGTAACAGTGAGATACACACCATGGTAACAGTGAGATTGACACCATGGTAAAAGTGAGATCGACATCATATTAACAGTGAGATACACACCATGGTAACAGTGAGATTGACACCATGGTAACAGTGAGATCGACACCATGGTAACAGTGAGATCGACACCATGGTAACAGTGAGATCCACACCATGGTAAAAGTGAGATCAACACAATGGTAACAGTGAGATACACACCATGGTAACAGTGAGATTGACACCATGATAACAGAATAATCCACACCATGGTAACAGTGAGATTGACACCATGATAACAGAAGGATCCACACCATGGTAACAGTGAGATCCACATCATAGTAACAGTGAGATCCACACCATGGTAACAGTGAGATTGACACCATGGTAACAGTGAGATTGACACCATGGTAACAGTGAGATCAACACCATGGTAACAGTGAGATCGACACCATGGTAACAGTGAGATACACACCATGGTAACAGTGAGATTGACACCATGGTAACAGTGAGATACACATCATAGTAACAGTGAGATACACACCATGGTAACAGTGAGATTGACACCATGGTAAAAGTGAGATCGACATCATATTAACAGTGAGATACACACCATGGTAACAGTGAGATTGACACCATGGTAACAGTGAGATCGACACCATGGTAACAGTGAGATCGACACCATGGTAACAGTGAGATCCACACCATGGTAAAAGTGAGATCAACACAATGGTAACAGTGAGATACACACCATGGTAACAGTGAGATTGACACCATGATAACAGAATAATCCACACCATGGTAACAGTGAGATTGACACCATGATAACAGAAGGATCCACACCATGGTAACAGTGAGATCCACACCATGGTAACAGTGAGATTGACACCATGGTAACAGTGAGATGCACACCATGGTAAAAGTGAGATCAACACAATGGTAACAGTGAGATACACACCATGGTAACAGTGAGATTGACACCATGATAACAGAAGGATCCACACCATGGTAACAGTGAGATCCACAACATGGTAACAGTGAGATTGACACCATGGTAACAGTGAGATGCACACCATGGTAAAAGTGAGATCAACACAATGGTAACAGAAGGATCAACACCATGGTAACAGAAGGATCAACACCATGGTAAAAGTGAGATCAACACAATGGTAACAGTGAGATCAACATCATAGTAACAGTGAGATACACACCATGGTAACATTGAGATTGACACTATGGTAGCAGTGAGATTGACACCATAGTAACAGTGAGATACACACCATGGTAACAGTGAGATTGACACTATGGTAACAGTGAGATTGACACCATGGTAACAGTGAGATCCACACAGAGGTAACAGTGAGATCGACACCATGGTAACAGTGAGATCGACACCATGGTAACAGTGAGATCCACACCATGGTAACAGTGAGATCCACACCATGGTAACAGTGAGATCCACACCATGGTAACAGTGAGATACACACCATGGTAACAGTGAGATACACACCATGGTTAATGCAATTACATAACTCATCCTCACTCTGTGTATCTGTGCCTGCCTGCGTGCGCGTGCGTGTGTGTGTGTGTGTGTGTGTAGGTCCTGGCGTACTCCGAGGGTCTACATGGCAAGTGGATGTTCAGTGAGATCAGAGCTGTCTTCTCCAGAAGATACCTTCTCCAGAACACTGGTCTGGAGGTCTTCATGGCCAACCGCAGTACGATACCTATATCTACCTATATCTAACTAGTATACTACCTTTATATACCAGCTGTACAGTACACCTTTATATACCTGTCTCAGCTGTCTCACCTGTGTAGCTGACACCACCTTTAACTAACTCACCTGTGTAGCTGACACCATCTTTAACTAACTCACCTGTGTAGCTGACACCACCTTTAACTAACTCACCTGTGTAGCTGACACCATCTTTAACTAACTCACCTGTGTAGCTGACACCATCTTTAACTAACTCACCTGTGTAGCTGACACCATCTTTAACTAACTCACCTGTTTAGCTGACACCACCTTTAACTAACTCACCTGTGTAGCTGACACCATCTTTAACTAACTCACCTGTGTAGCTGACACCACCTTTAACTAACTCACCTGTGTAGCTGACACCATCTTTAACTAACTCACCTGTGTAGCTGACACCACCTTTAACTAACTCACCTGTGTAGCTGACACCATCTTTAACTAACTCACCTGTGTAGCTGACACCACCTTTAACTAACTCACCTGTGTAGCTGACACCATCTTTAACTAACTCACCTGTGTAGCTGACACCATCTTTAACTAACTCACCTGTGTAGCTGACTCCATCTTTAACTAACTCACCTGTGTAGCTGACACCATCTTTAACTAACTCACCTGTGTAGCTGACACCATCTTTAACTAACTCACCTGTGTAGCTGACACCATCTTTAACTAACTCACCTGTGTAGCTGACACCATCTTTAACTAACTCACCTGTGTAGCTGACACCATCTTTAACTAACTCACCTGTGTAGCTGACACCAGCTTTAACTAACTCACCTGTGTAGCTGACACCATCTTTAACTAGCTCACCTGTATAGCTGACACCATCTTTAACTAACTCACCTGTGTAGCTGACACCATCTTTAACTAACTCACCTGTGTAGCTGACACCACCTTTAACTAACTCACCTGTGTAGCTGACACCACCTTCAACTAACTCACCTGTGTAGCCGACACACCTGACTTATCAGTCCACCTGGCTTGCCGGATCTGAGTCTCCTGTGCTGCACTCTATACCTTTCTGTCGTGAATGGACAGTGTTTCCAGACTTCCTGTGTTCTCGTGCTCATATCCTGTGATGTAATCCCCCCCAGCGTCTGTGATGTTCAACTTCCCGGACCAGGCTACAGTGAAGAGGGTCGTCTACAGTCTACCCAGGGTGGGAGTAGGAACCAGCTACGGACTTCCTCAGGCCAGGTGGGGTTAATAGCACATGCACTCACAGGAACACACACACACACACACACACACATCTCATCAAAGTTTATTGGTAGCATCTACAATCCATCTTTAACCGTGTGTGTGTGTGTGTGTGTCTGCGTGCGTGTGTGTACCTCTCCTCCAGGCGTATCTCCTTGGCGACCCCTCGTCAGCTGTTTAAGTCGTCCAACATGACCCAGCGTTGGCAGAGGAGGGAGATCTCCAACTTCGAGTACCTCATGTTCCTCAACACCATCGCAGGTGAAAAGAGAGAGACCTACCATTTGTACCCTCCTCATCATTATCATCATCATCATCACACTCTGTTACAGCCTTTCTCCTACCTCTAGACTTACTGTACGTTGTTGTGAAGAGGGGCATTTACTTTCTCTCTCTCTCTCTCTCTCTCTCTCTCTCTCTCTCTCTCTCTCTCTCTCTCTGTGTTTTTCCTCTTCCTCTCTCCCTCCCTCCCTCTGTGTTTTCCCTCTCCCTCCCTCCCTCCCTCCCTCCCTCCCTCCCTCCCTCCCTCCCTCCCTCCCTCCCTCCCTCCCTCCCTCCCTCCCTCCCTCCCTCCCTCTGTGTTTTCTCCCTCCCTCCCTCCCTCCCTCCCTCCCTCCCTCCCTCCCTCCCTCCCTCTTTGTTTTCCCTCTTCCTCTCTCCCTCCCTCCCTCCCTCCCTCTCTCTCTTCCCCCACAGGGAGGAGCTACAATGATCTGAACCAGTACCCAGTGTTCCCCTGGGTTCTCACTAACTTTGAGTCAGAGGAGCTGGACCTCACTCTGCCCGGCAACTTCCGAGACCTATCCAAGGTATTTACCTCCAAGTGTGGTGCTTCTCTCAGCAAATCACAGCTTTTTGTGTAGTAATTATGATGCCACGGCCCTGTATATGTACTGTGTGACAGAGCCATGTAATGTGAAGGCATGTTAATTCATGTTGTCACACCTGTAAGTCCTTTATAAACTAGTGACCTGCATTGTGTGTCATTATACCCTGATGAAGACAGCTTGTCTTTCAAATATTGCATCTGAGCTCCTAGAGTGTTGAGCACTCCTTTTTCAGTTGAGTGTTATATTTCAGCGAGCCAGCACCTCTCCTAACCAGGTGTTCTACTCTAACCAGGTGTTCTACTCTGCTAGCACAACTCCTAACCAGGTGTTCTACTCTGCTAGCCAGCACCTCTCCTAACCAGGTGTTCTACTCTGCTAGCACCTCTCCTAACCAGGTGTTCTACTCTGCTAGCCAGCACCTCTCCTAACCAGGTGTTCTACTCCGCTAGCCAGCACCTCTCCTAACCAGGTGTTCTACTCTGCTAGCACCTCTCCTAACCAGGTGTTCTACTCTGCTAGCCAGCACCTCTCCTAACCAGGTGTTCTACTCTGCTAGCCAGCACCTCTCCTAACCAGGTGTTCTACTCTGCTAGCCAGCACCTCTCCTAACCAGGTGTTCTACTCTGCTAGCCAGCACCTCTCCTAACCAGGTGTTCTACTCTGCTAGCCAGCACCTCTCCTAACCAGGTGATCTACTCTGCTAGCCAGCACCTCTCCTAACCAGGTGTTCTACTCTGCTAGCCAGCACCTCTCCTAACCAGGTGTTCTACTCCGCTAGCCAGCACCTCTCCTAACCAGGTGTTCTACTCTGCTAGCCAGCACCTCTCCTAAACAGGTGTTCTACTCTGCTAGCCAGCACCCCTCCTAACCAGGTGTTCTACTCTGCTAGCCAGCACCTCTCCTAACCAGGTGTTCTACTCTGCTAGCCAGCACCTCTCCTAACCAGGTGTTCTACTCTGCTAGCACCTCTCCTAACCAGGTGTTCTACTCCCCTAGCCAGCACCTCTCCTAACCAGGTGTTCTACTCCGCTAGCCAGCACCTCTCCTAACCAGGTGTTCTACTCTGCTAGCACAACTCCTAACCAGGTGTTCTACTCTGCTAGCCAGCACCTCTCCTAACCAGGTGTTCTACTCTGCTAGCACAACTCCTAACCAGGTGTTCTACTCTGCTAGCCAGCACCTCTCCTAACCAGGTGTTCTACTCTGCTAGCACCTCTCCTAACCAGGTGTTCTACTCTGCTAGCCAGCACCTCTCCTAACCAGGTGTTCTACTCCGCTAGCCAGCACCTCTCCTAACCAGGTGTTCTACTCTGCTAGCACCTCTCCTAACCAGGTGTTATACTCTGCTAGCCAGCACCTCTCCTAACCAGGTGTTCTACTCTGCTAGCCAGCACCTCTCCTAACCAGGTGTTCTACTCTGCTAGCCAGCACCTCTCCTAACCAGGTGTTCTACTCTGCTAGCCAGCACCTCTCCTAACCAGGTGTTCTACTCTGCTAGCCAGCACCTCTCCTAACCAGGTGTTCTACTCTGCTAGCCAGCACCTCTCCTAAACAGGTGTTCTACTCTGCTAGCCAGCACCCCTCCTAACCAGGTGTTCTACTCTGCTAGCCAGCACCTCTCCTAACCAGGTGTTCTACTCTGCTAGCCAGCACCTCTCCTAACCAGGTGTTCTACTCTGCTAGCACCTCTCCTAACCAGGTGTTCTACTCTGCTAGCCAGCACCTCTCCTAACCAGGTGTTCTACTCCGCTAGCCAGCACCTCTCCTAACCAGGTGTTCTACTCTGCTAGCCAGCACCTCTCCTAAACAGGTGTTCTACTCTGCTAGCCAGCACCCCTCCTAACCAGGTGTTCTACTCTGCTAGCCAGCACCTCTCCTAACCAGGTGTTCTACTCTGCTAGCCAGCACCTCTCCTAACCAGGTGTTCTACTCTGCTAGCACCTCTCCTAACCAGGTGTTCTACTCTGCTAGCACCTCTCCTAACCAGGTGTTCTACTCTGCTAGCCAGCACCTCTCCTAACCAGGTATTCTACTCTGCTAGCCAGCACCTCTCCTAACCAGGTGTTCTACTCTGCTAGCCAGCACCTCTCCTAACCAGGTGTTCTACTCTGCTAGCCAGCACCTCTCCTAACCAGTTGTTCTACTCAGCTAGCCAGCACCTCTCCTAAACAGGTGTTCTACTCCGCTAGCCAGCACCTCTCCTAACCAGGTGTTCTACTCAGCTAGCCAGCACCTCTCCTAAACAGGTGTTCTACTCTGCTAGCCAGCACCTCTCCTAACCAGGTATTCTACTCTGCTAGCCAGCACCTCTCCTAACCAGGTGTTCTACTCTGCTAGCCAGCACCTCTCCTAACCAGGTGTTCTACTCAGCTAACCAGCACCTCTCCTAAACAGGTGTTCTACTCTGCTAGCCAGCACCTCTCCTAACCAGGTATTCTACTCTGCTAGCCAGCACCTCTCCTAACCAGGTGTTCTACTCTGCTAGCCAGCACCTCTCCTAACCAGGTGTTCTACTCTGCTAGCCAGCACCTCTCCTAACCAGGTGTTCTACTCAGCTAGCCAGCACCTCTCCTAACCAGGTGTTCTACTCTGCTAGCGAGCACCTCTCCTAAACAGGTGTTCTACTCTAACCAGGTGTTCTACTCTAACCAGGTGTTCTACTCTAAACAGGTGTTCTACTCTAACCAGGTGTTCTACTCTAACCAGGTGTTCTACTCTAAACAGGTGTTCTACTCTAAACAGGTGTTCTACTCTAACCAGGTGTTCTACTCTAAACAGGTGTTCTACTCTAACCAGGTGTTCTACTCTAACCAGGTGTTCTACTCTAACCAGGTGTTCTACTCTAACCAGGTGTTCTACTCTAAACAGGTGTTCTACTCTAACCAGGTGTTCTACTCTAACCAGGTGTTCTACTCTAACCAGGTGTTCTACTCTAACCAGGTGTTCTACTCTAACCAGGTGTTCTACTCTAACCAGGTGTTCTACTCTAAACAGGTGTTCTACTCTAACCAGGTGTTCTACTCTAACCAGGTGTTCTACTCTAACCAGGTGTTCTACTCTAAACAGGTGTTCTACTCTAACCAGGTGTTCTACTCTAACCAGGTGTTCTACTCTAACCAGGTGTTCTACTCAGCTAGCCCGCTGTTCACCTGTAAGATGCAATAGAAACAGATTCTGTGTTAGTTTCAGCTCTTGTTCCAAATTGTGTGTGATTCCCTGCAGCCAATCGGTGCGTTGCACCCAAAGCGAGCGGTGTTCTCTGCAGAGCGCTATGATACCTGGGAGGAGGACGGAACGCCACCGCACCACTACGGCTCCCTCTACTCTACCGCTAACACCACACTGCTCTGGATGCTGCGGATAGTGAGTACACACACGCGCCAAAACAGAACCGTTGTTTTAAAAGCTTGGGAACCGGTGTGATTTTATTCTCCCACAAAAAAAACACAACAAAGAAGCTATGTGAAGACCCTCCCCCTCCTTCTGAAGCCCCTCCCCCTGTCACTCAGAAACGTATTCCAGTGTCTGCCTGCCCCTCCCCCTCCTCCTGAAGCCCCTCCCTCTATCACTCAGAAACATATTCCAGTGTCTGCCTGCCCCTCCCCCGCCTCCTGAAGCCCCTCCCTCTATCACTCAGAAACATATTCCAGTGTCTGCCTGCCCCTCCCCCTCCTCCTGAAGCCCCTCCCTCTATCACTCAGAAACGTATTCCAGTGTCTGCCTGCCCCTCCCCTCCTCCTGAAGCCCCTCTATCACTCAGAAACATATTCTAGTGTCTGCCTGCCCCTCCCCCTCCTCCTGAAGCCCCTCCCTCCATCACTCAGAAACATATTCCAGTGTCTGCCTGCCCCTCCCCCTCCTCCTGAGGTCCCTCCCTCTATCACTCAGAAACATATTCCAGTGTCTGCCTGCCCCTCCCCCTCCTCCTGAAGCCCCTCCCTCCATCACTCAGAAACATATTCCAGTGTCTGCCTGCCCCTCCCCCTCCTCCTGAAGCCCCTCCCTCCATCACTCAGAAACATATTCCAGTGTCTGCCTGCCCCTCCCCCTCCTCCTGAGGACCCTCCCTCTATCACTCAGAAACATATTCCAGTGTCTGCCTGCCCCTCCCCCTCCTCCTGAGGACCTTCCCTCTATCACTCAGAAACGTATTCCAGTGTCTGCCGTATTCTAGTGTATGCCTGCCCCTCCCCCTCCTCCTGAGGCGTAGTCTAGAAGCCTAATGACGTTACAAGCGTGATTCAGAAATTAGGGAGAGAGATTTGTAATTAGAGAAGAAGGACATTTTCAACGCTAGTTAAGGATAATTATCACGTTTCACATTGGATTTATTAACTACAAAAAAACACGTTTTAATTTTAATTCGGGTGCCGCTCTGCATTAGAGGCGAGTCCAAAGAGTTGGAGCCGTTACGAAATGGACCTATGGAATGGACCTGGGGAATGGACCTACGGAATGGACCTACGGAATGGACCTACGGAATGGACCTGGGGAATGGACCTACGGAATGGACCTGGGGAATGGACCTACGGAATGGACCTACGGAATGGACCTGGGGAATGGACCTGGGGAATGGACCTACGGAATGGACCTACGGAATGGAACTACGGAATGGACCTGGGGAATGGAGCTGGGGAATGGACCTACGGAATGGACCTACGGAATGGACCTGGGGAATGGACCTACGGAATGGACCTACGGAATGGACCTACGGAATGGACCTGGGGAATGGACCTACGGAATGGACCTGGGGCTTTCCCATCCGACCCAATGTGCATAAATAAATTTTTACCCGTTCCCGAATGGATCCGAGGAAAACTAGAGCCATTACCTATAGACCTGGTTAGATCCAAACCATTTCCTGTCTGTTCCGAGTGAGGGAAGTAGCAGAAAAGTCCATTTTTAAGCCTAGTTTATTAACCGGAGCTGATAAAGCACGAGGGAGAGGAAGTAGAGAGAGGTGACGCCCGTTGCCGTGGGGCCGTGCTGTGTTTGTAGTCTAGTGTGAGTGAGTGACACGGGAACAAGGAGGAGGGAGGGACGAGAGACAGCAACCAACCAAGCCGACTCACACTATGGTCGACTAGTAGCCGCCACAGCTAGGTAATTTATCATCCAATATCGCCTGTCTTGACTGCTTCAAACCGGGAGAAGCTAGTGAACTAGCTAGCCAGGCTAATTGAGGCAGGCACACGCTTTCTGGTCCTGCATAGTTATCTACAGCACCATTCAGAATATAAAGTAGCAGTCTCTTGGTTGTTGTAGCTTCTCCTTTAACTTTTCAATTCTGTCATATTAATTGCATCTTCCATTAATTATAAATCTGCTTACTTTTACCCCACATGGAGGCTCTATAACCATAGCCGCATTGATGACTTCTGATTGGCCAACAAGCTACACGCGTCTCTCTCTCTCTCTCTCTCTCTCTCTCTGTCTCTCTCTCTCTCTCTCTCTCTGTCTCTGTCTCTCTCTCTGTCTCTCTCTCTGTCTCTCTCTCTGTCTCTCTCTCTGTCTCTCTCTCCAGTCTCTCCCTCCAGTCTCTCCCTCCAGTCGCGTTCCCATAGATATATAGGTCCTTCCAGACAAGTCAGTTGAAATTACACATACCTGAGACCCGTTTAGAACAAAGTGAATGGAAAATAATTTTGGTTCCAACCTCTGATCATGACTGAGGACGGAACACAATGACGTCACTTCCTTTTACTCTACTGCAGGGTAGCCTAGTGGTTAGAGTGTAGGGGCAGCAGGTAGCCTAGTGGTTAGAGTGTAGGGGCAGCAGGTAGCCTAGTGGTTAGAGTGTAGGGGCGGCAGGTAGCCTAGTGGTTAGAGTGTAGGGGGGGGGGCAGGTAGCCTAGTGGTTAGAGTGTAGGGGTGGCAGGTAGCCTAGTGGTTAGAGTGTAGGTGAGGCAGGTAGCCTAGTGGATAGAGTGTAGGGGCGGCAGGTAGCCTAGTGGTTAGAGTGTAGGGGCGGCAGGTAGCCTAGTGGTTAGAGTGTAGGGGAGGCAGGTAGCCTAGCGGTTAGAGTGTAGAGGCGGTAGGTAGCCTAGTGGTTAGAGTGTAGAGGCGGCAAGTAGCCTAGTGGTTAGAGTGTAGGTGAGGCAGGTAGCCTAGTGGTTAGAGTGTAGAGTGTAGAGGCGGCAAGTAGCCTAGTGGTTAGAGTGTTGGTCTAGTAACCATAAGGTTGCTAGATCGAATCCCCGAGCTGACAAGGTAAAAATGTATCGTTCTGCCCCTGAACAAGGCAGTTAACCAGAATTTGTTCTTAACTGACTTTCTTAGTTAAACAATAAATAAAATACTGCTAACACCACACTGCGCTGCGGATAGTGACACACTGACATTGTGTCTCAGTAGAGATTTTTTGTGTTTCCTTCCTCATTCGGAGCCTTTCACAATGTTCTTCCGGAATGATGGATGGATGGATGGATGGATAGATAGATAGATAGATAGATAGATAGATATTGTGTATCAGTGGTGTAGAGATCCTTTGTGTGTCCTGCTTCATTAGGAGCCCTTCACCACGTTCTTCCTGAATGCCAATGAGAACCAGTTTGACCATCCTGACAGAGCCTTCTCTGGCATCGCACGGGCTTGGAGGAACTGCCAACGGGACACTGCTGATGTCAAGGTTAGTGTGTGTGTGTGGGGGGGGGGTTGTGTGTGTGTGTGTGTGCTTAAGGGAAAGAGAGGGAGTTTAAATGTGATTGAATGATTGATTAATTGATTGTCATTGTCATTAGTAAAGCATTATGAATCCTCACCTGTGTTACTGTGTTGACCAACAGGAGTTGATCCCAGAGTTCTACTACCTTCCAGAGATGTTTGTTAACAGTAGTGGTTTTGAGCTGGGACAGAGAGAGGACGGGACTCCTGTGTCTGATATAGAACTGCCAGCCTGGGCCAAGAAACCTGAGGACTTCGTACGCATCAACCGCATGGTGAGACACACACACACAGACACACACAGACACACACAGACAGACAGACAGACAGACAGACAGACAGACAGACAGACAGACAGACACACACACACACACACAGACACACAGACACACACAGACAGACACACACACACACAGACAGACACACACACACAGACAGACACACACACACAGACAGACCGACCGACAGACACACACACACAGACAGACACACACACACAGACAGACACACACACACACAGACAGACACACACACACAGACAGACACACACACACAGACAGACCCACACACACACACAGACACACACACGCAGACACACACACACGGACACATGCACATACGTATGTACGCACACAGACACACACACATATGCTGGGTCATATTTGTGACTCGTTTCATTCATGCATCACTACTTCACAGGAGAGACGTTGGAATGTTAACCTCATTTTTGGGGGCAGAAATGCCTTCTGGGACATGTGAACTTTTTCATTTAAAAAAGTAAATTTCCTTAATAACAAACTTGTATATAAATACAAATGAAACTGTTCAATTAGGAGCCAATTAGGAATTGGTTTAGCCACAGAAAAAGGCAGCAACCTTCCATGATTGGCTGAGATAATGAGTGGGCTGGACATGCCGAGAGATGAGTTGAGATTGGTCTGCCACGTAGCAGGCTTCTGTCTATAACGTGAGCTGGTCAGTATAATGATCCTGTCTAACACGGCTTTTTTGAAAAGATATCACGTAACTACATCAGTGTTGCTCTCCACTTTCTGGAGGACCGAGTTTTGAAATCAGTGGTTAGTGTGAGATGGAGATGGAGGAAATTCTGGTGTTTGATTGCAAATATACAGATGGAGTCAAAAAGAGAACACACAGAAGGCTGTTGTATAAAACACCTGTCTCCGGATTACATCTTCAAACTAAGGGCAACCATGGCAACCGTGACAGAGAGGCGTTCATCCATGTATACAGGTAAGAGAGTCTAGCTAGCAACATTTTCAGATATTACTCGTTTCTAATTTTGTCTGAAAGTCGTTTTCATTTCAGGTTAAAGTGTACTGTTAGCTATGTCATGTCTTTACTATCATTAACCTCTTGATCCTACCGATACCGGATCCGGGAGCGTGACTACAGGCTCAGCTCATTACCATAACGCAAAATGAGAAAAAATATTCTTAGAAATATTTAACCTCCACACATTAACAAGTCCAATAGCTCAAATGAAAGATAAACACCTTGTTCATCTACCCAGCAAGTCATATTTCTAAAATGTTTTACGGCGAAAACACACCACACATTTATTTCAGTTTACTATGGGCACGCACTTCCTCCAAAGGGGGCAGTATTCAGCCATAGGATCAAGAGGTCGTGTCTTTACTATCATTAACTGAAGACTGATAGTTTTTTATCAAAGATTCTCTGTAATTAGTATTACAAGATTAGACTGATTATTCATGTAGCCATAATTACTAGGAAGTCGGGGCACCAAGGAAAAATATTCAGATTACAAAGTTATAATTTCCTAAAATAACTTTTCAGATATTTTATCTGATCAATTAGTCTTCTAATTAATGAATTATTTACTTTACCTCACGTTAGTCTCATTCCAAACGTCGTAAATTGTTGGTTATCTGCACGACCCCAGTCTTCACTATGAGTCATCCATACATCAATTGTCTTAAATCATTTATTTATTACTAACTAAGTTATTCACAGAAATGCATAAACAAACAAACAAACAAGGTAAATGTGGATGAAATGTAATGATAGGAGAATGTGCCCCTAGTGGGCTGAACCGGCATGGCGGCTTGTTAGACAAAAGGGGAAGTGGGGGTCGACGAGTGATAATTATAACAATTGAAATGCTAATCCTTTACACATGAACGCTCACTCATTCAGGAATAATTGCAATCAATATATATATTTACGCTCAGTGTGTCGTCTTGATCGCTGGTGAAAAGTTAATTTCTTTTGTAGAATTGTCCATCTCCATCCAAAATTCCAAATGCTGCCCCCTATCCTAGAGAAGTTAAAGACACTCTCGTCTGAGTGTGCCGGAGCACAGAATAATTGACACATTTACGGCCTGTGTCAGTAAACGTTGGCAAAAAAAGCCGAATTAAATCAAATCAAATCAAATTTATTTATATAGCCCTTCGTACATCAGCTGATATCTCAAAGTGCTGTACAGAAACCCAGCCTAAAACCCCAAACAGCAAGCAATGCAGGTGTAGAAGCACGGTGGCTAGGAAAAACTCCCTAGAAAGGCCAATACCTAGGAAGAAACCTAGAGAGGAACCAGGCTATGTGGGGTGGCCAGTCCTCTTCTGGCTGTGCCGGGTGGAGATTATAACAGAACATGGCCAAGATGTTCAAATGTTCATAAATGACCAGCATGGTCGAATAATAATAAGGCAGAACAGTTGAAACTGGAGCAGCAGCACAGTCAGGTGGAAGTTGAAACTGGAGCAGCAGCATGGCCAGGTGGACTGGGGACAGCAAGGAGTCATCATGTCAGGTAGTCCTGGGGCATGGTCCTAGGGCTCAGGTCAGTTGAAACTGGAACAGCAGCATTGCCAGGTGGACTGGGGACAGCAAGGAGTCATCATGTCAGGTAGTCCTGGGGCATGGTCCTAGGGCTCAGGTCCTCCGAGAGAGAGAATGAAAGAGAGAAGGAGAGAATTAGAGAACGCACACTTAGATTCACACAGGACACCGAATAGGACAGGAGAAGTACTCCAGATATAACAAACTGACCCCAGCCCCCCGACACATAAACTACTGCAGCATAAATACTGGAGGCTGAGACAGGAGGGGTCAGGAGACACTGTGGCCCCATCCGAGGACACCCCCGGATAGGGCCAAACAGGAAGGATATTAACAGGAATTAAACTGTTGCAAGCAGCACAGTTGCAGTCACCAACGCTCTGGATAACAGGAAAACAGATTTACCAGCTCTGCTAGGGTCAGTAAAATGGTCAGAGTGAGCTGTTCTCTCATTTGTGTCTGGACATACCTAGCAAGCTAGTTAACGTGGGTGCTTGACTACTGTTGTTAGGACAGAACGCTCAGATCAACCCTACGCTCCGAGACCGAAACGCTCTGACTTTACGAACGCCCAGAGCGCACTCTGAACACACTCTGGCACTCCAGATTAAACACACCCGTAGTATAAACCAGCCTTTAGTCTTGAAATCTTTGGTTGTTTAACATATGCCCTCACATGTGAATCCTTAAAGAGATGGGTGGGGCTAAAGCTGTAGACGGTGTGAATGATGCTGAATGGGGGTGTAGACAAGGAAGAGCTCTCCAGTAGGTGTACCAAAACATTCAAGGACCATTTTCTCAAAAGTGGGGTTAGAAGTTCATCAACTTTCAATGCAGAATTACTTTTTGTTCCTCAACTGTATAATATAGGCTGTAATAGCTCCGAGTCTCTACTTTTATCCAAGGTAAAAAAAAAACACCATTTGAAACATTGCTACATCGAGTCGGTCGTCCACATTTATCAGGCAAATGAAGGAAAAAGGGTTGAAATAGGATTGAGGGGTTGTGTATTAACTGAACTTGTCCGTCTTGTTTTAATTTCTTAATGAATACACCCCCCTACAACACCACTGGGGAAGGCTTACTGCCCTACAGCTACAGGACTAGAGCATAACCTTTCTCTTTCCCTCCCTCCTTCCTTCCTTTCCTTCCTCCCCTCCTTCCTTCCCTCTCTCCCTTCCCTCGCTCCCTTCCTCCTTCCTTCCTTCCCTCTCTTCCTTCCTCCTTCCCTCTCTCCCTCCTTCCTTCCCTCCCTCCTTCCTTCCTCCCCTCTCTCCCATCCCTCCTTCCTTCCCTCTCTCCCTTCCCTCACTCCCTTCCTCCTTCCTTCCCTCTCTTCCCTCCTCTCTCCCTCCTCTTTCCCTCCCTCGTTCCTTCCCTCTCTTCCTTCCTCCTTCCCTCTCTCCCTCCTTCCTTCCCTCTCTTCCTTCCTCCTTCCCTCTCTTCCTCCTTCCTTCCTCCTTCCTTCCCTCTCTTCCCTCCTCTCTCCCTCCTCTTTCCCTTCCTCCTTCCTTCCCTCTCTGCCTTCCTCCTTCCCTCTCTCCCTCCTTCCTTCCTCCTTCCTTCCCTCTCTTCATTCCTCTCTCCCTCCTCTTTCCCTTCCTCCTTCCTTCCCTCTCTTCCTCCTTCCTTCCCTCTCTCCTCCCTCTCTCTCTAGGCGTTGGAGAGTGAGTTTGTGTCGTGCCAGCTGCACCAGTGGATAGATCTGATATTTGGATATAAGCAGCGAGGGCCCGAGGCTGTACGAGCTCTTAACGTCTTCCACTTCCTGTCCTATGAGGGTTCCGTCACCTTGGATACCATCAGCGACTCCGCACAGCGGGAGGTAGGTCACCTGGCTGTCGCCACGACTCACCATGACAACCGTCACAGGGCAGCGGTCGAGAAGTGAAGTACTATGATAACACAACATCATGTATAACAACATGTCAAATGTCAAATAAAAATGTATTGGTCGCGAGATCATTAGAAAGTGTGATCAATAATATTAATAGTATAGAAGAAAGTGTAAAAAAATATATATATATATTGAAATTTGAATTTGCATTTTGTAATCTTAACATAATGAACAGGAATGAAATGTATTCTCTTGCTGAAAGCCACGCCTCTAATAAGCCACACCTCTAATAAGCCACACCTCTAATAAGACACGCCCCTGATAAGACACGCCTCCTGAAAATAAGCTAAGGAATATATTCAAAAAGATCCAGGGCAGTAAAACATACCCAACTGATGGTTCCATTAACCCATGTTGGATCATCCAAACAACCCGAAATATTGGGTTATTCACAACCCAACTGGCTGGGTCAACATAACCCAGCATGTGTTCTGTCCAATATTTAACCAGTGGTTACTGGGTTACTTAATAACCCAGTTCTGTCCAATATTTAACCGGTGGTTACTGGGTTACTTAATAACCCAGTTCTGTCCAATATTTAACCGGTGGTTACTGGGTTACTTAATAACCCAGTTCTGTCCAATATTTAACCGGTGGTTACTGGGTTACTTAATAACCCAGTTCTGTCCAATATTTAACCGGTGGTTACTGGGTTACTTAATAACCCAGTTCTGTCCAATATTTAACCGGTGGTTACTGGGTTACTTAATAACCCAGTTCTGTCCAATATTTAACCGGTGGTTACTGGGTTACTTAATAACCCAGTTCTGTCCAATATTTAACCGGTGGTTACTGGGTTACTTAATAACCCAGTTCTGTCCAATATTTAACCGGTGGGTACTGGGTTACTTAATAACCCAGTTCTGTCCAATATTTAACCGGTGGTTACTGGGTTACTTAATAACCCAGTTCTGTCCAATATTTAACCGGTGGTTACTGGGTTACTTAATAACCCAGTTCTGTCCAATATTTAACCGGTGGTTACTGGGTTACTTAATAACCCAGTTCTGTCCAATATTTAACCGGTGGTTACTGGGTTACTTAATAACCCAGTTCTGTCCAATATTTAACCGGTGGTTACTGGGTTACTTAATATCCAGTTCTGTCCAATATTTAACCGGTGGTTACTGGGTTACTTAATAAAACAGTTCTGTCCAATATTTAACCGGTGGTTACTGGGTTACTTAATAACCCAGTTCTGTCCAATATTTAACCGGTGGTTACTGGGTTACTTAATAACCCAGTTCTGTCCAATATTTAACCGGTGGTTACTGGGTTACTTAATAACCCAGTTCTGTCCAATATTTAACCGGTGGTTACTGGGTTACTTAATAACCCAGTTCTGTCCAATATTTAACCAGTGATAACCAACATTGAGTTGTTTTTTAACCCGTCCTTTTTTGTAGTGTTATTTATTAAATTGTAATATTCCAGCCGTAGAAATATAATCTGTTTATTTAATTACAGTAACCTAATGTAATATTACTGATTATGCTTTTACCTCTCTCTCTCTACCCCCTCTCTCTCTCTCCCCCCTCCTTCTCCCCCCTCTCTCTGCCCCCTAGTTGATGGAGACCCAGATCCAGGCATGTGGTCAGACTCCATCCCAGCTGCTGATCGAGCCCCACCCCCCTCGCTCCTCTGCCATGCACCTGGTGAGAACTCACACAAACTCACACACACTCACACACACTCAGGGCCGGATTAAGACATTAAGACGTTTTCCGCGATTGAATTTTGACAGCCGCAACCAACCATAGAAATATAATTCATAGATACCGTTCCAATTCAAGTTAGGTCTGGCAACCATTGCAAGTGAGTTTAATAGTCAAATTGGCAGGGTAAGAGATTCCAAAACACTTCTATGGACTATATGTCTATGGCCACAAAGCAACTATCTGTATATTTGACATGCATGCTGGACCAATTGCGGCCTTCCCTTCTATTTGCAACCGGTAACTGCCAAAATAAAGGAAACACCTGAGTAAATGAGGGATATAAATGTTGGCATGGTTTGGGTCCACTAGTAGAATCTATGCCAAGGAACATTGAAGCTGTTCTGGCAGGTCGTGGCCAACACCCTGTAAGACACTATATTGGTGTTTTGTTTATTTTAGCAGTTACACTGCCTTGCAAAAGTATTTATCTCCCTTGGTGGTTTTCCTATTTTGTTGTATAATTAAAATATATATTTTTTTGGAGTTCATGTAATGGACAAAATAGTCCAAATTGGTGAAGTGAAATGAAAAAAATGACTTGTTTCAAAAAATGTAAAAAGAAAAGTGGTGCGTCACCCGCTTTACTATGAAGCCCCTAAATAAGATCTGGTGCCACCAATTACCTTCAGAAGTCACATAATTAGTTAACTAAAGTCCACCTGTGTGCAATCTAAGTGTCACATGACCTCAGTATATATGCACCTGTTCTGAAAGGCCCCAGAGTCTGCAACACCATTAAGCAAGGGGCACCACCAAGCAAGCGGCACCATGAAGACCAAGGAGCTCTCCAAACGAAGTACAGATCAGGGCTGGGTTATAAAAAAATATCAGAAACTTTTGACATCCCATGGAGCACCGTTAAATAAAAATTGGAAAGAATATGGCACCACAACAAACCTGCCAAGAGAGGGCTGCCACCAAAACTCACAGACCAGGCAAGGAGGGCATTAATCAGAGAGGCAACAAAGAGACCAAAGATAACCCTGAAGGAGCTGCAAAGCTCCACAGCGGAGATTGGAGTATCTGTCCATAGGACCACCTTAAGCCGTACACTCTACAGAGCTGGGCTTTACGGAAGAGTGGCCAGAAAAAAGCCATTGCTTAAATAAAATAAATAAGAAAATATGTTTGATGTTCACCAAAAGGCATGTGGGACACTCCCCAAACATATGGAAGAAGGTACTCTGATCAGATGAGACTAAAATTGAGCTTTTTGGTCATCAAGGAAAATGCTATGTCTTGCTCAAACCCAACACCTCTCATCACCCTGAGAACACCATCCCCACAGTGAAGCAAGGTGGTGGCAGCATCATACTGTAGGGATGTTTTTCATCAGCAGGGACTGGTCAGAATTGAAGGAATGATGGATGGCGCTAAATACAGGGTAATTCTTGAGGGAAACCTGTTTCAGTCTTCCAGAGATTTGAGACTGGGACGGAGGTTCACTTTCCAGCAGGACATTGACCCTAAGTATACTGCTAAAGCCATACTTGAGTGGTTTAAGGGGAAACATTTAAACATCTTGGATTGCCCTAGTCAAAGCTCAGACCTCAATCCAATTGAGAATCTGTGGTATGACTTAAAGATTGCTATACACCAGCGGAACCCATCCATCTTGAAGGAGCTGGAGCAGTTTTGCCTTGAAGAATGGGCAAAAATCCCAGTGGCTAGATGTTCCAAGCTTATAGAGACATACCCCAAGAGACTTGCAGCTGTAAATGCTGCAAAAGGAGTCTCTACCAAGTATTGACTTTGGGGGGTGAATAGTTATGCACGCTCAAGCTTCTGTGTTTTGGGGTTATTTCTTGTTTGTTTCACAATAAAAAATATGTTTTATCTTCAAAGTGCATGTTGTGTAAATCAAACGATACAAACCCCCCATGGAGAGATCATTCGGCGGTTGGAACCAAAAATCTCATATTTGGACTCATCAGACCAAAGGACAGATTTCCACCGGTCTAATGTCCATTGCTTGTGTTTCTTGGCCTAAGCAAGTCTCTTCTTATTCTTGGTGTCCTTTAGTAGTGGTTTCTTTGCAGCAATTCAACCATGAAGTCCTGATTCACGCAGTCTCATCTGAAAAGTTGATGTTGATATGTGTCTGTTACTTGACCTCTGTGAAGCATTTATTTGGGCTGCAATTTCTGAGGCTGGTAACTCTAATGAACGTATCCTCTGCAGCAGAGGTAACTCTGGGTCTTCCTTTCCTTTGGCGGTCCTCATGAGAGACCGTTTTTGCGACTGCACTTGAAGAAACTTTCAAAATTCTTGAAATTTTCCGAATCTACTTATTTTCATGTCTTAAAGTAATGATGGACTGTCATTTCTCTTTGCTTATTTGAGCTGTTCTTGCCATAATATGGACTTGGTATTTTACCAAATAGGGCTATCTTCTGTATACCACCCCTACCTTGTCACAACACAACTGATAGGCTCAAACGCATTAAGAAGGAAATAAATTCCACAAATTAACTTTTAACAAGGCACACCTGTTAATTGAAATGCATTCCAGGTGACTACCTCATGAAGCTGGTTGAGAGAATGCCATGAGTGTGCAAAGCTGTCATCAAGGCAAAGGGTGGCTACTTTGATTTGTTTAAAACTTGTTTCATTACTACATGATTCCATATGTGTTATTTCATCGTTTTTATGTCTTCACTATTATTCTAAAATGTAGAAAATAGTTTAAAAAATAAACAAGAAAAACCCTTGAAAGATTAGGTGTGTCCAAACTTTGACTGGTACTGTATATATTCTGTGAATAATATATACGGTATATATTTCCTTTATTTATTTATTTATTTGCAGCCTCTTAGACGGACCCCCACGGGCCTGGGGTCAGTTAATCACAACCCAACTGGCTGGGTCAGAAAACACACTAAAACAGCGGGGGACTGTCTGGTCCTGTCTATGAAAAACTGCTGTTTTTTATCCTTTGTTGAAAAATATTTCAAAATGTTTTGCTGTGTGCCCTAATGAATTACAACCCAGGTTACATAGGCTACTGGTTGCCTTTTGAGTATTTCTACTGTCCTCTACCCTCCCAGGACCCTGTCTGCTCTGGGGCTGCCCCAGGTCCTCGTGCCCCATAGCGTCATAGAGAGAGAGACCCAACTCCACCCTTGTTCCTAATACCTGCCTAACCAGCCAATATTTGCCCTTCTAACCAACCACCCAATACCAACCAATACCTGCCAAACATACAACCATCCATCCATCCAACCAATATCTGCCCTTCCAACCAACCATCATCTGCCCTTCCAACCAATATCTGCCCTTCCAACCAACCAATATCTGCCCTTCCAACCAACCATCATCTGCCCTTCCAACCAATATCTGCCCTTCCAACCAACCAATATCTGCCCTTCCAACCAACCAATATCTGCCCTTCCAACCAACCAAAATCTACCCTTCCAACCAATATCTGCCCTTCCA
This sequence comes from Oncorhynchus kisutch, assembly GCF_002021735.2. Taxonomy (NCBI): domain Eukaryota; kingdom Metazoa; phylum Chordata; class Actinopteri; order Salmoniformes; family Salmonidae; genus Oncorhynchus; species Oncorhynchus kisutch. The sequence goes on from NC_034201.2 coordinate 49,307,820, forward strand.
ACCAATATCTGCCCTTCCAACCAATATCTGCCCTTCCAACCAATATCTGCCCTTCCAACCAACATCTACCCTTCCAACCAATATCTGCCCTTCCAACCAATATCTGCCCATCCAACCAACATCTGCCATTCCAACCAATATCTGCCCTTCCAACCAATATCTGCCCTTCCAACCAACCAATATCTGCCCTTCCAACCAATAACAACCCTTCCAAACAATAACAACCCTTCCAACCAATAACAACCCTTCCAACCAATAACAACCCTTCCAACCAATAACAACCCTTCCAACCAATATCTGCCCTTCCAACCAACCAATATCTGCCCTTCCAACCAACATCTACCCTTCCAACCAATAACAACCCTTCCAACCAATATCTGCCCTTCCAACCAATAACGACCCTTCCAACCAATAACAACCGTTCCAACCATTAACAACCCTTCCAACCAATAACAACCCTTCCAACCAACCAACATCTACCCTTCCAACCAATAACAACCCTTCCAACCAACCAACATCTACCCTTCCAACCAACATCTGCCATTCCAACCAACACCTGCACAACCAATCAAAACTAACCAATCAATACCAACCCTTAAGTTTGCGGAATTCCATAAAATGTCCCTACAGTTCCTTTTATTTTTCAGAAATCCTCAGAAACCCTGGTTGGATTATTCCTAGAATAAGCATAAAAACCAGGATTTGTGGCCAACCAGAGATTGTTGGGAAAGTTATTTTAGAACCTACCAACCCTCCTTTCTTCTGGGTCTGAAGTCACCCTCTGTTCCTCAGTGTGTGTTCCTGCTTCTATCCTGTTCTCCCTCACTAATACACCTCTTCCCACCCCTTTTCCCATCCCACCTCTCAATCCTCTTTCCATCACTTTCTCCCATACCTCTACCCATCTTTCTCTCCTCCTCCCTTTCTCCTAATCCCTTTCTCCCCCTCCCTCTCCTCCTTCTCTCCTCCCTCTCTCCTATTCCCTCTCACCTCCTCCCTCTCTCCCCCTCCCCTCCTCCCTCTCTCCTAAACCCTCTCCTATTCCCTCTCACCTCCTCCCTCTCTCCTAATCCCTTTCTCCTCCTCCCTCTCTCTTCCTCCCTCTCTCCTCCTCCCTCTCTCCTCCTCCCTCTCCCCTCCTTCCTCTTTCCTAATCACTCTCTCATCATCCCTCTCCTCATCCCTCTCTCCTTCTCCATCTCCCCTCCTCCCTCTCTCCTAATCCCTCTCTTCCTCCCTCTCCCCCTTCTGTCCTCCCTCTCTCCTCATCCATCTCCCCTCCTTCCACTCCCCTCCTCTCTCTCTCCTCCTTCCTCTCTCCTAATCCCTCTCCTCATCTCTCTCTCTTTCTCCATCTCCCCTCCTCCCTCTCCTAATCCCTCTCTTCCTCCATCTCATCCTCCCTCTCTCCTCATCCATCTCCCCTCCTTCCTCTCCCGTCATCCCTCTCTCCTAATTCCTCTCTCCTCCCTCTCTCCTCTTCCCTCCCTCCTCTTCCCTCTCTCCTCCTCCCTCTGCTGTCCCCTCTTCCCTCTCTTTCTTTCTTTCTTTCTTTCTTTCTTTCTTTCTTTCTTTCTTTCTCTCTTCCCCCTCTCTCCCCTCTCTCTCTCTCTCTCTCTCTCTTCTATCTCATCAGTGTTTTCTTCCCCAGAGTCCTCTGATGTTTAAGGACCAGATGCAGCAGGATGTGATCATGGTGCTGAAGTTCCCCTCCAACTCCCCTGTGACCCACGTAGCAGCCAACACCCTGCCCCACCTCTCTGTCCCTGCTGCTGTCACCGTCACCTGCAGCAGACTGTTCGCTGTCAACCGTTGGCACAACACCGTCGGTGAGTAGTGGGGGGAGAGTGTGTGTGTGTGTGAGAGAGAGAGAGGTGTAACCATGCATTGTGTGTTCTCAGGTCTCCGTGGGGCTCCAGGTTACTCGCTAGAACAGGCTCATCACCTGCCCATTGAGATGGACCCTCTCATAGGTCAGAACACATCATCTGCCTTGGTCATGTGATACTCTGGTGGTCACACTTTTTGCCCAAATTAGAGTCCATAGGTTGTTAGGTATCAGATCATATACCATTATAGTTTCTATTAGCATTGTTATTTTGTGTGTGTGTGTGCGTGCGTGTGTGTGTAGCCAACAACTCAGGTGTGAGTAAGCGTCAGATCACAGACCTGGTGGACCAGAGCATCCAGATCAACACACACTGCTTCGTGGTTACCGCCGACAACCGCTATATCCTGGTCTGTGGCTTCTGGGACAAGAGCTTCAGAGTCTACTCTACCGAGACAGGTACCTGTCACAGTACTACTATACTACTACTATACGATTATACTATATACTATACTATATACTATCTATACTGGGACAAGAGCTTCAGAGTCTACTCTACCGAGACAGGTACCTGCCACAGTACTACTATAGTATTACTATACTATATACTATACTATATACTGGGACAAGAGCTTCAGAGTCTACTCCACTGGGACAGGTACCTGCCACAGTACTACTATAGTACTACTATACTATATACTATACTATATACTGGGACAAGAGCTTCAGAGTCTACTCCACTGGGACAGGTACCTGCCACAGTACTACTATAGCATTACTATGCTATATACTATACTATATACTGGGACAAGAGCTTCAGAGTCTACTCCACTGGGACAGGTACCTGCCACAGTACTACTATAGTATTACTATACTATATACTATACTATATACTGGGACAAGAGCTTCAGAGTCTACTCCACTGGGACAGGTACCTGCCACAGTACTACTATAGTATTACTATACTATATACTATACTATATACTGGGACAAGAGCTTCAGAGTCTACTCCACTGGGACAGGTACCTGCCACAGTACTACTATAGTATTACTATACTATATACTATACTATATACTGGGACAAGAGCTTCAGAGTCTACTCCACTGGGACAGGTACCTGCCACAGTACTACTATAGTATTACTATACTATATACTATACTATATACTGGGACAAGAGCTTCAGAGTCTACTCCACTGGGACAGGTATTATTAACCTCTAGCGTCGAGCAATCCCGTATCCGGGAGCGTAATCATAGCCTCAAGCTCATTACCATAACGCAACGTTAACTATTCATGAAAATCGCAAATGAAATGAAATAAATATATTGAAACACAAGCTTAGCCTTTTGTTAACAACACTGTTTATCTCAGATTTTCAAAATATGCTTTAACCAAAGCTACACAAGCATTTGTGTAAGAGTATTGATAGCTAGCATAGCATTAAGCCTAGCATTCAGCAGGCAGCATTTGTGTAAGAGTATTGATAGCCTAGCATAGCATTAAGCCTAGCATTCAGCAGGCAACATTTTCACAAAAACAAGAAAAGCATTCAAATAAAATCATTTACCTTTGAAGAACTTCAGATGTTTTCAATGACGAGACTCTCAGTTAGATGGCAAATGTTCATTTTTTCCAAAAATATTATTTGTGTAAGAGAAATAGCAGGTACTACTATACTATATACTATACTATATACTGGGACAAGAGCTTCAGAGTCTACTCCACTGGGACAGGTACCTGCCACAGTACTACTATAGCATTACTATGCTATATACTATACTATATACTGGGACAAGAGCTTCAGAGTCTACTCCACTGGGACAGGTACCTGCCACAGTACTACTATAGTATTACTATACTATATACTATACTATATACTGGGACAAGAGCTTCAGAGTCTACTCCACTGGGACAGGTACCTGCCACAGTACTACTATAGTATTACTATACTATATACTATACTATATACTGGGACAAGAGCTTCAGAGTCTACTCCACTGGGACAGGTACCTGCCACAGTACTACTATAGTATTACTATACTATATACTATACTATATACTGGGACAAGAGCTTCAGAGTCTACTCCACTGGGACAGGTACCTGCCACAGTACTACTATAGTATTACTATACTATATACTATACTATATACTGGGACAAGAGCTTCAGAGTCTACTCCACTGGGACAGGTATTATTAACCTCTAGCGTCGAGCAATCCCGTATCCGGGAGCGTAATCATAGCCTCAAGCTCATTACCATAACGCAACGTTAACTATTCATGAAAATCGCAAATGAAATGAAATAAATATATTGAAACACAAGCTTAGCCTTTTGTTAACAACACTGTTTATCTCAGATTTTCAAAATATGCTTTAACCAAAGCTACACAAGCATTTGTGTAAGAGTATTGATAGCTAGCATAGCATTAAGCCTAGCATTCAGCAGGCAGCATTTGTGTAAGAGTATTGATAGCCTAGCATAGCATTAAGCCTAGCATTCAGCAGGCAACATTTGTGTAAGAGTATTGATAGCCTAGCATAGCATTAAGCCTAGCATTCAGCAGGCAACATTTTCACAAAAACAAGAAAAGCATTCAAATAAAATCATTTACCTTTGAAGAACTTCAGATGTTTTCAATGACGAGACTCTCAGTTAGATGGCAAATGTTCATTTTTTCCAAAAATATTATTTGTGTAAGAGAAATAGCTCCGTTTTGTTCATCACGTTTGGCTAAGAAAAAAGAAATGCCTTTCCAAATTAGCTCCATAATATCGACAGAAACATGGCAAACGTTGTTTAGAATCAATCCTCAAGGTGTTTTTCACATATCTATTCGATGAAAAATCATTCCTGGCAGTCGGTTTCTCATCAAAGGCAAACGGAAAAATACTGCAGCTGGAGATTACGCAATAATTGCGACGGAGGACACCAACCGACCACCTGGTAGATGTAGTCTCTTATGGTCAATCTTCCAATGATATGCCTACAAATACGTCACAATGCTGCAGACACCTTGGGGAAAACGTGGAAACGTAAGCTGACTCCTAGCTCCTCCACAGCCATATAAGGAGTCATTGGCATGAGGCGGTTTCAAAAAATGCGGCACTTCCTGGTTGGATTTTTATCTGGGTTTCGCCTGTAACATCAGTTCTGTGGCACTCACAGACAATATCTTTGCAGTTTTGGAAACGTTTTTCTTGTTTTCTTTCCAAAGCTGTCAATTATATGCATAGTCGAGCATCTTTTTGTGACAAAATATCTTGTTTAAAACGGGAACGTTCTTCATCCAAAAATTTAAAGAGTGCCCCCTATATCGAAGAAGTTAAACAGCACTATGCCCCACTACTTCACTATTAATTTATTTCAACAACCCTGAGGTGATGCAGACGAGATATAATACTACTACTTTACTACTACAATATCTCTAAATTATTCCTCAAAGCGGCTACATTATTCCTCAATGCGTCTACATTATTCCTCAATAGGTCTACATTATTCCTCAATGCGTCTACATTATTCCTCAATGCGTCTACATTATTCCTCAATACCACTACATTATTCCTCAAAGCGTCTACATTATTCCTCAATACCACCACATTATTCCTTGATGTGCCCACATTATTCCTCGATCTGTCTACATTATTCCTCAATGCGTCGACATTATTCCTCAATAGGTCTACATTATTCCTCAATACCACTACATTATTCCTCAATGCGTCTACATTATTCCTCAATGCGTCTACATTATTCCTCAATAGGTCTACATTATTCCTCAATACCACTACATTATTCCTCGATGCGTCTACATTATTCCTCGATCTGTCTACATTATTCCTCAATACCACCACATTATTCCTTGATGTGTCTACATTATTCCTCGATCTGTCTACATTATTCCTCAATGCGTCGATATTATTCCTCAGTACCACTACATTATTCCTCAATGCGTCTACATTATTCCTCAATAGGTCTACATTATTCCTCAATACCACTACATTATTCCTCGATGCGTCTACATTATTCCTCAATAGGTCTACATTATTCCTCAATACCACCACAATATTCCTTGATGTGTCTACATTATTCCTCGATCTGTCTACATTATTCCTCGATCTGTCTACATTATTCCTCAATGCGTCGATATTATTCCTCAGTACCACTACATTATTCCTCAATGCGTCTACATTATTCCTCAATAGGTCTACATTATTCCTCAATACCACTACATTATTCCTCGATGCGTCTACATTATTCCTCAATAGGTCTACATTATTCCTCAATACCACCACAATATTCCTTGATGTGTCTACATTATTCCTCGATCTGTCTACATTATTCCTCGATCTGTCTACATTATTCCTCAATGCGTCGACATTATTCCTCAATGCGTCTACATTATTCCTCAATAGGTCTACATTATTCCTCAATGCCACTACATTATTCCTCAATAGGTCTACATTATTCCTCAATACCACTACATTATTCCTCAATGCGTCTACATTACTCCTCAATAGGTCTACATTATTCCTCAATACCACCACATTATTCCTTGATGTGTCTACATTATTCCTCGATCTGTCTACATTATTCCTCAATGCGTCGACATTATTCCTCAATAGGTCTACATTATTCCTCAATAGGTCTACATTATTCCTCAATGCCACTACATTATTCCTCAATAAGTCCACATCTCTACCTCCTCCCTGTAGGTAAGTTGACCCAGATAGTGTTTGGCCACTGGGACGTGGTGACGTGCCTAGCCCGGTCAGAGAGCTACATCGGAGGGGACTGCTACATCGTGTCGGGGTCCAGAGACGCTACCCTGCTGCTGTGGTACTGGAGCGGACGCCATCACATCATTGGAGACAACCCCAACAACAGTAAGTCCGTGTGTGTGGAGGGGTGTGTGTGTGTGTGGAGGGGTGTGTGTGGAGGGGTGTGTGTGGAGGGGTGTGTGTGTTTGTGGGGTACATAGCAATATGCTTAATCTAAGAGGTGAAAGGGACTACATTTACATTTCCTGTCCTTTTTACAATATTATCAGCACATTAATCTCTTGCCTTGTACAATGATCCCCAACGATCCCCACCGACTCCCAACGATCCCCACCGACTCCCAACGATCCCAAATGATCCCCAGCGATCCCCAATGATCTCCAATGATCCCCACCGGTCCCCAACGATCCCCGGCGGTCCCCACCAACTCCCAACGATCCCCACCGACTCCCAATGATCCCCAACGGTCCCCACTGATCCCCCACGAGCACCAACGTTCCCCACCAACTCCCAACGATCCACAATGATCCCCAACGGTCCCCACCGACTCCCAACGGTCCCCAACGAGCCCCAACGGTCCCCACCGACTCCCAACGGTCCCCAAAGAGCCCCAACGTTCCCCACATCATTTTGATCTCCATGAACAGATACCTTCCCCATTTTTTATCTGCTCTTCGTGTGTCACATTTGATTTAAAGTGTATTTAGTCTCAATACACTTTAACAGAGAACATTTTAAAGAATAAATATGTTTCCTAGGTGACTACCCCGCTCCGAGAGCCGTGCTGACGGGTCATGACCATGAGGTGGTGTGTGTCTCTGTCTGCGCTGAGCTGGGACTGGTCATTAGCGGGGCCAAAGGTCAGTGTGTGTGTGTGCGTGTGTGTGTGTGTGTGTGTGTGCATGTTTGTGTGTGTTTGTTTGTGTGTGTTTATAAATCTCCATCCCTTCTCCCTCCCCCCCCTTCCTCCAGAGGGTCCATGTCTGGTTCATACTATAACAGGGGATCTGCTGCGGGCCCTGGAGGGCCCAGAGTTGTGCCTGAGGCCCCGCCTCATCTCTGTGTCCAGCGAGGGCCACTGTGTCATCTGTTATGAGAGAGGACGTTTCTGTAACTTCAGCATCAACGGTAAACTACTGGCTCAGATGGAGGTCAACGACTCAACACGGGTACGACCACGGATACAGTATATATATCAAATCAAGTAAAATTGTATGGGTCACATACACATGGTTAGCAGATGTTATTGTGAGTGTAGTGAAATGCTTCTAGATCTTACAGTGCAGCAGTATCTAACAGGTAATATCTAACAATTCCACAACAGAACCTAATACACACAATCTAAGAATTAGAATATATATATATTAAATATATGGATGAGTAGTGACAGAGAGGCTAAGATGCAATAGATAGTGAAGAACAGATAGTGAAGGACACAGTATACAGTACATACATATGAGATGAGTAATGAGAGATATGTAAACATTCTTGAAGTGGCATAATTAATGTGACTAGTGTTCCATTTATTAAAGTGGCATTGATGTCAAGTCTGTAGGTAGCCAGCCGCCTCTCTGTGCTAGCGGTGGCTGTTTAACAATCTGATGGCCTTGAGATTGAAAAACAGCTTCTATCTCTTGGTCCCAGCTTTGATGCACCTGTACTGACCATCTGAATGGTAGTGGGGTGAACAGTGGCTCAGGTGGTTGTTGTCCTTGATGATCTTTTTGTTCTTCCTGTGACATCAGGTGCTCTAGGTGTCATGGAGGGCAGGTAGTTTGCCCCCGGTGGATACATTGTGCAGACCTCACTACCCTCTGGAGAGCCATTTTTTTCAGCCTCCTGAGTTTGAAGAGGTGCTGTTGCACCTTCTTCACCACGCTGGCTGTGTGGTTGGACCATTTCAGTTTGTCCATGATGTGTACGCCAAGGAACTTAAAACGTTCAACTTCTCCACTGCTGTCCCATTGATGTGGATAGGGGGGTGCTCCCTTTGCTGTTTCCTGAAGTCCACGATCATCTCTTTTGTTTTGCTGACGTTGTGTGAGAGGTTGTTTTCCTGACACCACACCACACCGAGGGCCCTCACCTCCTCCCTGTAGGCCGTCTCGTCGTTGTTGGTAATCAAGCCTACCACTGTAGTTTTGTCTGCAAACTTGATGATTGAGTTGGAGGCGTGCGTGGCCACGCAGTCATGGGTGAACAGGGAGTACAGGAGAGGGCTGAGCACGCACCCTTGTGGGGCCTCTGTGTTGAGGATGTTGAGGATCAGCGGGGTGAAGGTGTTGTTTTCTACCTTCACCACTTGGAGGCGGCCCGTCAGGAAGTCCAGTACCCAGTTGCACAGGGCGGGGTCGAGACCCAGGGTCTCAAGCTTAATGATGAGTTTGGAGGGTACTATGGTGTTAAATGCTGAGCTGTAGTCGATGAACAGCATTCTCACATAGGTATTCCTCTTGTCCAGATGGGTTAGGGCAGTGTGATGTCGATTGCATCATCTGAGGACCTATGTAAGCAAATTGGAGTGGGTCGAGATTGTAAGTTAGAGGGTATATGATCCTTAACTAGCCTAAGACAGTTGGGCACGAGGGAGACTGAAAAGATTTTGCATGGGTCCCCAGATCCTCAAAAGGTTCTACAGCTGCACCATCAAGGTCAACCTGACTGGTGGCATCACCACCTGGTATGGCAACTGTTCGCCATCTGACCATAAGGCGCTACAGAGGGTAGTGCGTACGGCCCAGTACATCACTGGGGCCAAGCTTCCTGCCATCCAGGACCTATATCAAGCATGGCCAGCCGTAGAAAAATGCTTATTGAAATTCTCCATTATGGTGGATTTATCAGTGGTGACAGTGTTTCCTATCTTCAGTGCAGTGGGCAGCTGGGAGGAGGTGTTCTTATTCTCCATGGACTTTACAGTGTCCCAGAACTTTTTTGAGTTAGTGTTGCAGGAAGCAAATTTCTGCTTGAAAAAGCTAGCCTTGGCTTTTCTAACTGCCTGTGTATAATGGTTTCTAGCTTCCCTGAACAGCTGCATATCACGGGGGCTGTTCGATGCTAATGCAGAATGCCATAGGATGTTTTTGTGTTGGTTAAGGGCAGTCAGGTCAGGGGAGAACCAAGGGCTATATCTGTTCCTGGTTCTAAATGTCTTAAATGGGGCATGTTTATTTAAGATGGTTAGGAAGGCATTTTTTTTAAATATCCAGGCATCCTCTACTGACGGGATGAGATCAATATCCTTCCAGGATACCCCGGCCAGGTCGATTAGAAAGGCCTGCTCGCAGAAGTGTTTCAGGGAGCGTTTTACAGTGATGAGTGGAGGTCGTTTGACCGCTGACCCATTACGGATGCAGGCAATGAGGCAGTGATCGCTGAGATCTTGGTTGAAGACAGCAGAGGTGTATTTAGAGGGGAAGTTGGTTAGGATGATATCTATGAGGGTGCCCGTGTTTAAGGCTTTGGGGAGGTACCTGGTAGGTTCATTGATAATTTGTGTGAGATTGAGGGCATCAAGTTTAGATTGTAGGATGGCTGGGGTGTTAAGCATGTTCCAGTTTAGGTCGCCTAGCAGCACGAACTCTGAAGATAGATGGGGGGCAATCAGTTCACATATGGTGTCCAGAGCACAGCTGGGGGCAGAGGGTGGTCTATAGCAGGCGGCAACGGTGAGAGACTTGTTTTTAGAGAGGTGGATTTTTAAAAGTAGAAGTTCAAATTGTTTGGGTACAGACCTGGATAGTAGGACAGAACTCTGCAGGCTATCTTTGCAGTAGATTGCAACACCGCCCCCTTTGGCAGTTCTATCTTGTCTGAAAATGTTGTAGTTTGGAATTAAAATGTCTGAATTTTTGGTGGTCTTCCTAAGCCAGGATTCAGACACAGCTAGAACATCCGGGTTGGCAGAGTGTGCTAAAGCAGTGAATAGAACAAACTTAGGGAGGAGGCTTCTAATGTTAACATGCATGAAACCAAGGCTATTACGGTTACAGAAGTCGTCAAAAGAGAGCGCCTGGGGAATAGGAGTGGAGCTAGGCACTGCAGGGCCTGGATTCACCTCTACATCGCCAGAGGAACATAGGAGGAGTAGAATAAGGGTACGGCTAAAAGCTATGAGAATTGGTCGTCTAGAACGTCTGGAACATAGAGTAAAAGGAGGTTTCTGGGGGCGATAAAATAGCATCAAGGTATAATGTACAGACAAATGTATGGTAGGATGTGAATACAGTGGAGCTAAACCTAGGTATTGAGTGATGAAGAGAGAGATATTGTCTCTAGAAACATCATTGAAACCAGGAGATGTCATTGCATGTGTGGGTGGTGGAACTAATAGGTTGGATAAGGTATAGTGAGCAGGACTAGAGGCTCTACAGTGAAATAAGCCAATAAACACTAACCAGAGCAGCAATGGACAAGACATATTGACATTAAGGAGAGGCATGCTTAGTCGAGTGATCAAAAGGGTCCAGTGAGTGGAGAGGTGGGTTGGTGATTTAGACAGCTAGCCAAATTTACATTGACCCCCCCCCCTTTTGTACACTGCTACTTCTTGCTGTTTGTTACCTATGCGTAGTCACGTCGCCCCACCTATGTACAGATGACCTCAACTAGCCTGTACCCCTGCACCCTGACTCAGTACTGGTACCCCCTGTATATAGCCTCCACACTGACTCTGTACCGGTACCCCCTGTATATAGCCTCCACATTGACTCTGTACCGTAATACCCTGTATATAGCCTCCACATTGACTCTGTACCGGAACACCCTGTATATAGTCTCCACATTGACTCTGTACCGGTACCCCCTGTATATAGCCTCCACATTGACTCTGTACCGGTACCCTCTGTATATAGCCTCCACATTGACTCTGTACCATAACACCCTGTATATAGCCTCCACATTGACTCTGTACCGTAATACCCTGTATATAACCTCCACATTGACCCTGTACCCGTACCCCCTGTATATAGCCTCCACATTGACTCTGTACCGTAATACCCTGTATATAGCCTCCACATTGACCCTGTACCGTAACACTCTGTATATAGTCTCCACATTGACTCTGTACCGTAATACCCTGTATATAGTCTCCACATTGACTCTGTACCGTAATACCCTGTATATAGCCTCCACATTGACTCTGTACCGTAATACCCTGTATATAGTCTCCACATTGACTCTGTACCGTAATACCCTGTATATAGCCTCCACATTGACTCTGTACCGTAATACCCTGTATATAGTCTCCACATTGACTCTGTACCGTAATACCCTGTATATAGCCTCCACATTGACTCTGTACCGTAATACCCTGTATATAGCCTCCACATTGACTCTGTACTGGTACCCCCTGTATATAGCCTCCACATTGACTCTGTATCGGTACCCCCTGTATATAGCCTCCACATTGACTCTGTACCGTAATACCCTGTATATAGTCTCCACATTGACTCTGTACCGTAATACCCTGTATATAGCCTCCACATTGACTCTGTACCGTAATACCCTGTATATAGCCTCCACATTGACTCTGTACCGGTACCCCCTGTATATAGCCTCCACATTGACTCTGTACTGGTACCCCCCTGTATATAGCCTCCACATTGACTCTGTACTGGTACCCCCTGTATATAGCCTCCACATTGACTCTGTACCGGTACCCCCTGTATATAGCCTCCACATTGACTCTGTACCGTAATACCCTGTATATAGTCTCCACATTGACTCTGTACCGTAATACCCTGTATATAACCTCCACATTGACTCTGTACCGTAATACCCTGTATATAGCCTCCACATTGACTCTGTACCGGTACCCCCTGTATATAGCCTCCACATTGACTCTGTACCGTAATACCCTGTATATAGTCTCCACATTGACTCTGTACCGTAATACCCTGTATATAACCTCCACATTGACTCTGTACCGTAATACCCTGTATATAGTCTCCACATTGACTCTGTACCGTAATACCCTGTATATAGCCTCCACATTGACTCTGTACCGTAATACCCTGTATATAGCCTCCACATTGACTCTGTACCGTAATACCCTGTATATAGCCTGCACATTGACTCTGTACGGTACCCTCTGTATATAGCCTCCACATTGACTCTGTACCGTAACACCCTGTATATAGTCTCCACATTGACTCTGTACCGTAATACCCTGTATATAGCCTCCACATTGACTCTGTACCGTAATACCCTGTATATAGCCTCCACATTGACTCTGTACCGTAATACCCTGTATATAGCCTCCACATTGACTCTGTACTGGTACCCCCTGTATATAGCCTCCACATTGACTCTGTACCGTAATACCCTGTATATAGCCTCCACATTGACTCTGTACCGTAATACCCTGTATATAACCTCCACATTGACTCTGTACTGTAACCCCCTGTATATAGCCTCCACTTTGACTCTGTACCGTAATACCCTGTATATAGTCTCCACATTGACTCTGTACCGGTACCCCCTGTATATAGCCTCCACATTGACTCTGTACCGTAATACCCTGTATATAGCCTCCACATTGACTCTGTACCGTAATACCCTGTATATAACCTCCACATTGACTTGTTATTCCTATTGTGTTACTTTTTATTTTTGTTTACTAAATATGAAATATTTTCTTATTTTTGAACTACACTGTTGGTTAAGGGCTTGTAAGTAAAGCATTTCACGGTATTCGGCGCATGTGATAAATAAAGTTTTATCTGATACATTATATCAGTATAATATATTATATCAGTATTATCAGTATTATATATTATATCAGTATTATCAATTATATCAGTATTATATATTATAAACTTCTGGCTCAGAGGTCAATGACTCTACTCTCTTGAAAAAAAAGTTACTATACAGGGTTGGTCAGTAGAACTATACAGGTTCTCCACAATCACCCGACCTCAACCCAGTTGAGATGTGCTGGGATGAGTTGGACTGAAGAGTGAAGGAAAAGCAGCCAACAAGTGCTCAGCATATGTGGAAACTCCTTCAAGACAGTTGGAAAAGCATTCCAGGTGAAGCTGGTTGAGAGAATGCCAAGAGTGTGCAAAGCTGTATCAAGCCACAAAATGTGGCTACTTTGAAGAATCTAAAATATATTTTGATATGTTTACCACTTTTTTTGGTTACTACATGATTCCATATGTGTTATATCATAGTGTTGATGTCTTCACTATTATTCTACAATGGCAAAACAAATATCAAGAAAAACCCTTGAATGAGTAGGTGTTCTAAACCCTTGAATGAGTAGGTGTTCTAAACCCTTGAATGAGTAGGTGTTCTAAACCCTTGAATGAGTAGGTGTTCTAAACCCTTGAATGAGTAGGTGTTCTAAACCCTTGAATGAGTAGGTGTTCTAAACCCTTGAATGAGTAGGTGTTCTAAACCCTTGAATGAGTAGGTGTTCTAAACCCTTGAATGAGTAGGTGTTCTAAACCCTTGAATGAGTAGGTGTTCTAAACCCCTGAATGAGTAGGTGTTCTAAACCCTTGAATGAGTATGTGTTCTAAACCCTTGAATGAGTATGTGTTCTAAACCCTTGAATGAGTAGGTGTTCTAAACCCTTGAATGAGTAGGTGTTCTAAACCCTTGAATGAGTAGGTGTTCTAAACCCTTGAATGAGTAGGTGTTCTAAACCCTTGAATGAGTAGGTGTTCTAAACCCTTGAATGAGTAGGTGTTCTAAACCCTTGAATGAGTAGGTGTTCTAAACCCTTGAATGAGTAGGTGTTCTAAACCCTTGAATGAGTAGGTGTTCTAAACCCTTGAATGAGTAGGTGTTCTAAACCCTTGAATGAGTAGGTGTTCTAAACCCCTTGAATGAGTAGGTGTTCTAAACCCCTGAATGAGTAGGTGTTCTAAACCCTTGAATGAGTAGGTGTTCTAAACCCTTGAATGAGTAGGTGTTCTAAACCCTTGAATGAGTAGGTGTTCTAAACCCTTGAATGAGTAGGTGTTCTAAACCCCTGAATGAGTAGGTGTTCTAAACCCTTGAATGAGTAGGTGTTCTAAACCCTTGAATGAGTAGGTGTTCTAAACCCTTGAATGAGTAGGTGTTCTAAACCCTTGAATGAGTAGGTGTTCTAAACCCTTGAATGAGTAGGTGTTCTAAACCCTTGAATGAGTAGGTGTTCTAAACCCTTGAATGAGTAGGTGTTCTAAACCCTTGAATGAGTAGGTGTTCTAAACCCTTGAATGAGTAGGTGTTCTAAACCCCTGAATGAGTAGGTGTTCTAAACCCTTGAATGAGTAGGTGTTCTAAACCCCTGAATGAGTAAGTGTTCTAAACCCTTGAATGAGTGTTCTAAACCCTTGAATGAGTAGGTGTTCTAAACCCTTGAATGAGTGTTCTAAACCCTTGAATGAGTGTTCTAAACCCTTGAATGAGTGTTCTAAACCCCTGAATGAGTGTTCTAAACCCTTGAATGAGTGTTCTAAACCCCTGAATGAGTGTTCTAAAATGTTATATTATAAATCATCCTTATAAGGATCCATTAGGAACCTGCGCTAGCACACACACTAACACACACATACGTACAAACTAATCCACGTCTGCTGGTTTTCTTGTGGGTTCATAACTTTCTTATTCAGTCTCTCTCTCTCCTGCACTTCTCCTCTCCTTCCTGCCTTTTTTCCTCCCTCCCTCCCTTCCTTTCTCCCTTCCCCTCCCCCCTCCCTTCCTCCCTCCTTCCCTTCCTTCCTCCCTCCCTCCCGCCAGGCGATCCTGTTGAGTAGTGACGGTCAGAACCTGGTGACAGGAGGAGACAACGGGGTGGTGGAGGTGTGGCAGGCCTGCGACTTCAAACAGCTCTACATCTACCCAGGCTGTGACGCTGGCATCCGCGCCATGGACCTGTCTCACGACCAGAGGTGGGTAAGACGGGAGGGGAGGGGAGGGGACGGGAGGTCGTCAGTCTTTTTCATGTTTCTGTTTTCACGCATTGTTTCTGAACCAGACTGACCAGAACCAGACTGACCGGGTCTGATGTGGTTATCTTTCTTATGTATATTTATGTGGTCCTCTGTTGCTCAGTTGTTTTGCAGCACCAGGATAGTGGATTAGATTCCCAGGACGTAAAATGTACGCACGCATGACCGGAAGTCACTTTTGGATTAAAAGCATCTGCAAACGATATTATGGTTTGACGTGGTCTCTGTCTGCTAACTATATTATGGTTTGACGTGGTCTCTGTCTGCTAACTATATTATGGTTTGACGTGGTCTCTGTCTGCTAACTATATTATGTTTTGACGTGGTCTCTGTCTGCTAACTATATTATGGTTTGACGTGGTCTCTGTCTGCTAACTATATTATGGTTTGACGTGGTCTCTGTCTGTCTGCAGGACTCTGATCACTGGCATGGCGTCTGGCAGCATCGTAGCTTTCAACATCGACTTCAACCGCTGGCACTACGAACACCAGAACAGGTACTGAGGAGGACAAACACGAGACGAGGAGAGAGAGGAAGACGAGCACCAGACGAGGAGAGAGAGGAAGACGAGCACCAGGCGAGGAGAGAGAGGAGGACAAGCACGAGACGAGGAGAGAGAGGAAGACGAGGAGAGAGAGGAAGACGAGCACCAGACGAGAAGAGAGAGGTCAAGCTGTAAACAACAGCTACAAAAATGAAGAATAAGAGGTTGAAAAGCCACTAAAACTCTACTTCCTGTGATGAGTTTCACTTGAGAAGGAAGAGCGAGAGAGAGCATCTCAGCTACTGTAGGACATCTTGTCTGCCATTTCAACCCTAACAGCCACATGACACCCCTGATGGGATCCTTATATTAATGAACTAAGATATAAAGTAAGGAGAAGATCAAATCTACTGCTAGATTTTGACTGAGGTTGAACAGACCCATATAGGACTTTTAATGTTTGAGAATATTCACTGTTAATGGTCAGAACGCTTATCGCTTCACAGGACAAAGTAACATTACTAAAAAAAATGGGTTTTGTTGTTTTTGGTTTTTAGTTTTTCTTTATTTCTCTTTAGTTTCTAGTTTTAAAGGGTGGGAGATGTGGTCCAGACTAACACAGAAAGTTCAAACTGGTCCAAACTGAATTGAACAGGTTTAACACTGTATTCAACTGGTTTGACCCTGGATTGCACTGGTCTGAAGCAGTACTTCCCATTAAAGAAAACAGATGCTGTTGGCTTAAACTCATATCGAGTAAATTATATATTTTTTGGTTTCATATTATTTTGTTTTGATTTAATTTCTTACGTTTGATTTATTTTATTTCAGTTAATTTATTTTTGTTATATATTTTTTTTAATTACCCCCTTGGGGGGGGTGAATATGATTTCTGTAAATACTGTTTTGTTTCCTAGTCTCTGTGTCAATGATTGACAAGCAGGAATAGATCACAGTCCTCACTCCTATCACCACACAGACCATCACTTTTCATTTATGAATGACTTCCTGTGTAATAATAGCGATGGCAATGATGATGACTGTGATGATGAAGAAATGTTTCGCTAACGCCATCAAACGATGACATCTACCAGATATCCACAAGACGCGTCTGATTTGATTTGTATATTTGGTGGTTTGTTTTGTCAAATATGTACATATAGTCTTGGTTTCAGGATACAGGCCTCACAGAGAGGGAGTTGGATAGACTTCAGGCTACGACGGACAGGCCTCACAGAGAGGGAGTTGGATAGACTTCAGGCTACGAGGGACAGGCCTCACAGAGAGGGAGTTGGATAGACTTCAGGCTACGACGGACAGGCCTCACAGAGAGGGAGTTGGATAGACTTCAGGCTACGACGGACAGGCCTCACAGAGAGGGAGTTGGATAGACTTCAGGCTACGACGGACAGGCCTCACAGAGAGGGAGTTGGATAGACTTCAGGCTACGAGGGACAGGCCTCACAGAGAGGGAGTTTGACAGACTTCAGGCTACGACGGACAGGCCTCACAGAGAGGGAGTTGGATAGACTTCAGGCTACGAGGGACAGGCCTCACAGAGAGGGAGTTTGACAGACTTCAGGCTACGACGGACAGGCCTCACAGAGAGGGAGTTGGATAGACTTCAGGCTACGAGGGACAGGCCTCACAGAGAGGGAGTTTGACAGACTTCAGGCTACGACGGACAGGCCTCACAGAGAGGGAGTTGGATAGACTCCAGGCTACGAGGGACAGGCCTCACAGAGAGGGAGTTGGATAGACTTCAGGCTACGAGGGACAGGCCTCACAGAGAGGGAGTTGGATAGACTTCAGGCTACGAGGGACAGGCCTCACAGAGAGGGAGTTTGATAGACTTCAGGCTACGAGGGACAGGCCTCACAGAGAGGGAGTTTGATAGACTCCAGGCTACGAGGGACAGGCCTCACAGAGAGGGAGTTTGATAGACTTCAGGCTACGAGGGACAGGCCTCACAGAGAGGGAGTTTGATAGACTTCAGGCTACGAGGGACAGGCCTCACAGAGAGGGAGTTTGACAGACTTCAGGCTACGACGGACAGGCCTCACAGAGAGGGAGTTGGATAGACTTCAGGCTACGAGGGACAGGCCTCACAGAGAGGGAGTTTGATAGACTCCAGGCTACGAGGGACAGGCCTCACAGAGAGGGAGTTTGATAGACTTCAGGCTACGAGGGACAGGCCTCACAGAGAGGGAGTTTGATAGACTTCAGGCTACGAGGGACAGGCCTCACAGAGAGGGAGTTGGATAGACTTCAGGCTACGAGGGACAGGCCTCACAGAGAGGGATTGGATAGACTTCAGGCTACGAGGGACAGGCCTCACAGAGAGGGAGTTTGATAGACTTCAGGCTACGAGGGACAGGCCTCACAGAGAGGGAGTTTGATAGACTTCAGGCTACGAGGGACAGGCCTCACAGAGAGGGAGTTTGATAGACTCCAGGCTACGAGGGACAGGCCTCACAGAGAGGGAGTTTGATAGACTTCAGGCTACGAGGGACAGGCCTCACAGAGAGGGAGTTTGATAGACTTCAGGCTACGAGGGACAGGCCTCACAGAGAGGGAGTTTGACAGACTTCAGGCTACGACGGACAGGCCTCACAGAGAGGGAGTTGGATAGACTTCAGGCTACGAGGGACAGGCCTCACAGAGAGGGAGTTGGATAGACTTCAGGCTACGAGGGACAGGCCTCACAGAGAGGGAGTTTGATAGACTCCAGGCTACGAGGGACAGGCCTCACAGAGAGGGAGTTTGATAGACTTCAGGCTACGAGGGACAGGCCTCACAGAGAGGGAGTTTGATAGACTTCAGGCTACGAGGGACAGGCCTCACAGAGAGGGAGTTGGATAGACTTCAGGCTACGACGGACAGGCCTCACAGAGAGGGAGTTTGATAGACTCCAGGCTACGAGGGACAGGCCTCACAGAGAGGGAGTTTGATAGACTTCAGGCTACGAGGGACAGGCCGCACAGAGAGGGAGTTGGATAGACTTCAGGCAACGACGGACAGGCCTCACAGAGAGGGAGTTGGATAGACTTCAGGCTACGAGGGACAGGCCTCACAGAGAGGGAGTTGGATAGACTTCAGGCTACGACGGACAGGCCTCACAGAGAGGGAGTTTGATAGACTTCAGGCTACGACGGACAGGCCTCACAGAGAGGGAGTTTGATAACGTAAAAAGGAAACCTTCACTCATTCACATTTGTCAGATTATTTAAAGAAAGGAAGACAAAAAAAAGAATTGATTCAGTGTCAAACGTTTTGTTCTTGTATTCACACTTTGCATCAAATCACATATTATTTATTAGCCTGGTGATTATTTCCTGTGATTAATTAAGTCCAGAGGGAGGGAGGGGGAAGAGAGACAGGAAGTACAAAGGTAAAACATGAGATGTACTGTTAGTGTGTTAAACTCAATCAAATACACTCAAAAACAGGTTCAATTTATGGATCCCAAAAAAAGGTCAAATATTTTGGGATCTATGAAATCCCCCCCCCCCCCAAAAAAAACTATTGTATTCATGTTTTATTGCAAAGATGTCAAATATGACCACGTGTGAGTTGAAAGTTGGAAGAAAATACAAATAAAATATGCAAAGAATTTGTTGTTCTGCCTTTTCATTTGTAACGATTTGAATGATGTCATCAAAATAAAACAAGTCAGTTTGGTGCCATTTTGTTCTGTAAATATGGGTCATATGGTAAGCAAATGACAGGGCAGGACAGTCATTATCCTCATTACCTCATCGAAATGACAGGGCAGTACAGCCATTATCCTCATTACCTCATCGAAATGACAGGGCAGTACAGCCATTATCCTCGTTACCTCGTCGAAATGACAGGGCAGTACAGCCATTTCCTCATAACCTCATCGAAATGACAGGGCAGTACAGCCATTTTCCTCATTACCTCATCGAAATGACAGGGCAGTAAAGCCATTATCCTCATTGCCTCATCGAAATGGCAAGGCAGTAACGCCATTATCCTAATTACCTCATCAAAATGGCAGGGCAGTAAAGCCATTAACCTCATTATCCTCATCGAAATGACAGGGCAGTAAAGCCATTAACCTCATTATCCTCATCGAAATGACAGGGCAGTAAAGCCATTATCCTAATTACCTCATCAAAATGGCAGGGCAGTAAAGCCATTAACCTCATTATCCTCATCGAAATGACAGGGCAGTAAAGCCATTAAGCTCATTATCCTCATCGAAATGACAGGGCATTAAAGCCATTTTCCTCATTGCCTTTATCTGTTAATCTTTGGTAAGGAATTTTTTATTGTGGATTTTCCAAGGAGTTCTGTTATCGGTGATTCATTATGACGGCAGAAATAAAAATAGTTTTAGTCACATATTTAGCAGATGTTATTGTGTAGCAAAATGCCTGTAGATGGATTTATGGCTGGGTGGGAAAACCGAGGACAACTTCCAACAAGAAACATTGAAGGGATTTTGTTTGCCCTATACATGACGTAGGCCTGTATGTGGAACCGGTAGGATAAAAGTGGTCTTAAGGTTTCATTAAGCTTTAAACATTATTATTAAATATGTTTCTTAAATCTGCCTCTGAAAAACATCTCCACAGCATGATGCTGCCACCACCATGCTTCACCGTACGGATGGTGCCAGGTTTCCTCCAGACATGATGCTACCACCACCATGCTTCACCGTACGGATGGTGCCAGGTTTCCTCCAGACATGATGCTGCCACCACCATGCTTCACCGTACGGATGGTGCCAGGTTTCCTCCAGACATGATGCTGCCACCACTATGCTTCACCGTACGGATGGTGCCAGGTTTCCCCCAGATGTAATGATTGGCATTCATGCCTAGATTTGGTGGAGTGCTGCAGAGATGGTTGTCCTTCTAGAAGTTTCTCCCATCTCCACAGTGGAACTGTCAGAGTGACCATCGGGTTCTTGATCACCTCCCTGACCTTTCTCCCCTGATTGGTCAGTTTGGCCGTGCGGGCAGCTCTAGGAAGAGTCTTGGTGCTTCCAAATTTCTTCCATTTAAGAATGCTGGATGACACTGTGTTTTTGCTGCAGACATTTTGCTCTGACATGCACTGTCAACTGTGGGACCTTATATAGACAGGTGTGTGCCTTTCCAAATCATGTCCAATCAATTGAATTACCACAGGTGGACTCCAATCAAATTGTAGAAACATGTCAAGGACGATCAATGGAAACGGGATGCACCTGAGCTCAATTTCGAGGTATTTCAGTTTTTTATATTTAATACATTTGTCAAAATGTGCTTTGTCATTTTGGGTTATTGTGTGTAGATTGATGAGGAAAACTAATAATTCCAGCCATTTTAGAAGCTGTAACGTAACAAAATGTGTAAAAAAAAAAGTGAGGCGGTCTGATTTTTTTCTTCCTTTTTGTAGACGGTCCACGAATCAGCAGGTCGCTGCAGCCCAAAATGGCGACCGGAGGCGAGTGGGTGTGGAAAGGAATATTGAAAGCGAATCGGCTAATTGGGCGAAATTGTTGCCACTTTGACCGTTTTGCGTTGCTGATTGGGCTGCATGAAAAGTCACTAAACCGGCGACCAGCGATCCTTCCAGATGTGTTCAGATTTGTTTTTTGCCCCCCCCCCCCCGGTTCAAATCCTTGAATCCCATTTTCTTTCTCTTTTTTTCTTCTGTGAACTCACTGGACACGTCAGACTGTTTCTGTGTGATGTAGTAGGGACTTGTAGTTTCCTACAGGCCAATAATCTACATAGTTAATTACCACGTTTTATTCCCTAAACTACAATGACCATAATCCATTGCGTATCTACTTTGTCCAGTCTGCATTTCTTTTTAGGCCTGCTACTGAAGAGACAAGAATGCGCAGTGAGTGGATATAGAGAGCAGCTGTTGCTTCGTGATTAATCTCTACCTGGAAAATACGTGATCAAAGTGATTGATAGTTGGCATTCAGCAGTCATTAAAAGTATGCCTTATGGACTTTGAAGAACTACAAAATAGAGTTTTTGTCAGACAGAATAACCAGCAGCTCTATAGAGATGAGATGATGACTTGGAATGAAAATAATAAAGTCATCAAATAAAACAAATTAAATACGCAACTGAAATATGAAGTAAAATCATGTAAATAATTGTTGGTTAATCAGCAGTCATCGGCAGTCACTACCATCATGGGACTTTTACAGATTTGTTTTATTCTGTGTTGTTACAATATTCAACTCAAATAATCAAAACCGAAAGCCGAGATAAACAAATAATTAACCCCAAACCCGACTCAAAGCACTAATTGCTCAGCACTACCTATAGCAGAGCGCTTTCCCACACCCAGTTCATTACCACATGGGCCATTCTATCCAAAATGATTGGGATGGTCCTACCCCATTGAATTTTACATTTAAAATGGTTAGGGTTAGGTCAGGGTTAAGGTTAGGGTAGGGAGGTGCAAAGGATCCCGGACAGCACTGACTCTATCCACACGCTCATTGTTGTTACAGAATTCAACCCAAATAATCAAAGCCTGAATCGAAAACAATGGTTTTTGTATTTATTATAATGAACCGAAACCCAACCCTGTCCACACGCCCAGTACTTAACTTTTCAACACACCCTCTTGACCATAGTCCGGTCTCGGTATCGAGCTGCAGCTCCCTACTTCTCAATGCGAACGTGAGTAGATTACCTTGAAAACAACGGTCGGACATCTAGGAAGCAGTCTCCAGTTTGTATTATACCTCGGTGGTGTAGACGGAACAAATATCGACCGGATCTTGATCGGACGACGAGGACAACAACGTGTTAAAGGTACATTATGTATTTTCTAGTTGTAATAATGTTAATAGTTCGCCTAATTTCAGTTTATGTGACAAAACGAGCACTCTTGAGTGTAGAGAATCATTGTACAATCTAAACCGCTGTGAAATCTATTTTAAATAACCACAAATATTGTGGTTTCAGATGTTTGAAGCTAGTGTACAAAACCGAAAGTAAAAGACGGCTTCTCAGACTTGCTTTCAATGAGAAGACCTAGAAGATCTATAACTGATATTATTATTATTTTTAATGAAAGGTGTAACCAAGGCTTCTGAGAACACAGAGAAACATGGCTACAGTCTTCATCTGTTCCGTCTGTACCGAAGTCTTCGTTGGACATATATCGCTGAGCTGCCAGCACACCTTCTGTGAACGTTGCCTCCAGAAGTGTATGGACGCCGGTTGCGTTATCTGTCCGGTGTGCGGGGATCCAATCACGTCGGAGAACATCAGAGTCAACAGAATACTAAGGAACATGGCAGACGAAGTGAGACAGAGAAGAGTTGATCTCAGAGTGTTGAAGAGAAATGAGGACGTTGATGTGAATAACTGGGAAACCGACAAGAAGAAGAATGTCAAAACATCAAAGTCCTTGGTGAAGGAAGGCCTGGCTGCCAGAAAGACAGAGCGGAAGTTAAAGTCGTCTCTGACCACTGGTCCCTGGGAGGGTATACTTTTTGGCAATATGGCCTTTTATTGCTATATTTCTGTTCTTACTTATGTTGTCCTTCCTGGTGTGGAATATGTGTCTGTAACAATGTCAGGAAATGCAGCCAAGGTGTTCGGATCCCCTTTGGTGTTCATGTCTATGTTTGTTGTCTTCGGTGTTGTTGCTCATTTGGTGGATTTTGTGTTGAAAAAGATTGACTTAAAATCTGTTTTATAATAGTAATAACTGATTGATTTCATCCAGTGTTGGAGAGTCACTGGATGTAGCGAACTTCCTTTCCCAGCAGTGGTAGTTGAACAACTTTTTTGAAATGAATTATATTATTGAGTTGACTTACATCTGCAGGTTTATGCCCAGTTTATTGATGCTATGGAAGAAAAAGGGCAATGAGTGTATTTTGATGTAAAACTTTCTCCTGTAAATTTACCAGCATTATAATGGCTCCAGAGTTGCCAGCTTAATACTGTCATATTTTTTTACAGTAACCTCTTTTCCATACTATAACATACATTACAGAATACAGCATCCCTGCTTTTAAATTTACAGCTGTAAGGTTTTTACAGTAGTAGTATTCAATGTCGGGATTCGTGTCCCCACAACTGCAGCTTAAATACTGTAATTTTGCTTTACAGCAGGTATACTGTAATATTTTACAGTAGTATTTTCCTTACTGTAAAACAGTGGTATTTAAACCTTTTCAGTGGGGTTGCCAACAATATTATTTGAAATGCTTTATATTATTACTTAGTGTTATTATTTTATTTATTTAAACAATATAGAAACATTTTTGAGAAAAATGGGTTCCCTGCTGAAAAGGTTTAAATACCACTGTTTTACAGTAAGGAAAATACTACTGTAAAATATTACAGTATACCTGCTGTAAAGCAAAATTACAGTATTTAAGCTGGCAACTCTGGTGCCATTACAATGCTGAATATTTACAGTATTTAAGCTGGCAACTCTGGTGCCATTACAATGCTGAATATTTACAGTATTTAAGCTGGCAACTCTGGTGCCATTACAATGCTGAATATTTACAGTGAAATTCTACCTGAACTCTAAATACAAAGAAATATATACAAATGTACATAAAATACATACACGTATTCAAATAGCTGACAACATTAACTACAAATGAACAATATAATTGACAATGGAAGTAACAACAGTTATCACGTATGTAACCAAATAAGAGCATCATTACAACACTAATGACTAATTATATTGTGTGGGGGGGGGGGGGGGGGGTTGTTGAGATCGAATTGGGATTGGGTACAATCCTAGATCTATGATCAGGGGCAACTCTATTTAGGGTAAGGGGGTTCAGAGGCGGTGAAACGGGACAGTTTGGTCAGGAGAGCATCCAGGACAGAGAGAAGTTAGCATCATGTGTTCCTCATGGGGCTCCGTAAACAAGCCTCCTCGGGTTCTGATTGGTCAGCTCTTCTCAACCCTAGGACAAGCATAGAAAGAGACACTAGAATGAGCACCAGGGCTGTTACTCTGTGGTGAAATAGACAGACAGACAGCACCAGGGGCTGTTACTCTGTGGGTAAATAGACAGACAGACATCACCAGGGCTGTTACTCTGGGAGTAAATAGAGAGACAGACATCACCAGGGCTGTTACTCTGGGGGTAAATAGAGAGACAGACATCACCAGGGCTGTTACTCTGTGGGTAAATAGAGAGACAGACAGCACCAGGGGCTGTTACTCTGGGGGTAAATAGACAGACAGACAGCACCAGGGGCTGTTACTCTGGGGGTAAATAGACAGACAGACAGCACCAGGGGCTGTTACTCTGGGGGTAAATAGAGAGACAGACAGCACCAGGGGCTGTTACTCTGGGGGTAAATAGAGAGACAGACAGCACCAGGGGCTGTTACTCTGTGGGTAAATAGACAGACAGACAGACAGCACCAGGGGCTGTTAGTCTGTGGGTAAATAGACAGACAGACAGCACCAGTGGCTGTTACTCTACGGGTAAATAGAGAGACAGACAGCACCAGGGGCTGTTACTCTGGGGGTAAATAGACAGACAGACAGACAGCAACAGGGGCTGTTACTCTGTGGGTAAATAGAGAGACAGACAGCACCAGGGGCTGTTACTCTGTGGGTAAATAGACAGACAGACAGCACCGGGGGTTGTTACTCTGGGGGTAAATAGACAGACAGACAGCACCAGGGGCTGTTACTCTGGGGGTAAATAGACAGACAGACAGCACCAGGGGCTGTTACTCTGGGGGTAAATAGACAGACAGACAGCACCAGGGGCTGTTACTCTGGGGGTAAATAGAGAGACAGACAGCACCAGGGGCTGTTACTCTGTGGGTAAATAGACAGACAGACAGACAGCACCAGGGGCTGTTAGTCTGTGGGTAAATAGACAGACAGACAGCACCAGTGGCTGTTACTCTACGGGTAAATAGAGAGACAGACAGCACCAGGGGCTGTTACTCTGGGGGTAAATAGACAGACAGACAGCAACAGGGGCTGTTACTCTGTGGGTAAATAGACAGAGGACAAGGGACATATCAAGCTGGTGGTGTGTGTACGTACTTAACTACAAATCTACAGTAGGCATAAGCTATTACTGTAAATAAATGATACAGAATGTTGGGAGGATTTCCTCCAGGAGGCTTCCAATTACAGGAATGTTGGGAGGATTTCCTCCAGGAGGCTTCCAATTACAGGAATGTTGGGAGGATTTCCTCCAGGAGGCTTCCAATGACAGTAATGTTGGGAGGATTTCCTCCAGGAGGCTTCCAATTACAGGAATGTTGGGAGGATTTCCTCCAGGAGGCTTCCAATGACAGGAATGTTGGGAGGATTTCCTCCAGGAGGCTTCCAATTACAGGAATGTTGGGAGGATTTCCTCCAGGAGGCTTCCAATGACAGTAATGTTGGGAGGATTTCCTCCAGGAGGCTTCCAATGACAGTAAATAACAGTATTTTTCAGCATTTTACCCATAATGCAGTGCAATCTATAACATTATTGCTTTAAGACACATATATGGTATTTTACTGTGCCTTCTACCGTGTTTTAATGTTGACATGACCGTCTTACACTACATAGCTTTTCTCCATTTGAGAAGACACTAACCTAATTTGTATTGAAATGTAATAAAAATATAATTCTGTTATGATGTTTGTTTTTCCTTCATTATTGAACTGTTAATTGTTCTTGTGTTTGTAACAGAGGGACCCTTTTAAAAAATTATGTTATTGTCACAACCTGCTGAGGTGGTTGTTCATCTCTTCAAAGAAGCTCCCAGTCTGAGGCACGGCATCACTACAGTCCCTGGTTTGAATCCAGGCTGTATCACATCCGCCTGTGAATGGGAGTTCCGTAGGGTGGTGAACTTTTGGCCCAGCGTCGTCCGGGTTTGGCCGGGGTAGGCTGTCACTGTAAATACGAATATGTTCTTAACTGACTTGCCAGGTTAAATAAAGGTTATAAAATAACATTTAAAAAAAGGTGTTTAACCAATCAAAAGGAGGTGTTTAACCAATCAAAATGAGGTGTTTAACCAATCAAAAGGAGGTGTTTAACCAATCAAAAGGAGGTGTTTAACCTTTAATCCAATAACCATCTGTTACAGTCCAGTACCTCCAATCAAATATATGAGTTCTGGTTTACGATATACAGTACTTCACAGTTAGTCCAGGTTAGTCCAGTTTAACCAGGTTAGTCTAGTCTAGTTTAACCATAGAAAACTACTGTTTGCCAATTATAAAGTGGATACGGTGTCATTCCGGACATCGCAAGAGAAAGAAACCTGATTTGTGGTCTCAGGTGGACACGGTGGACCTCTGAAGATATCCTACAGTTCACCATGTTGGTGAATGATCTGCCCCCCTCACTGCTGCAGTCAGCTGCAGAGGAGGAGAATGTAAAGAGGTTCTCCAGCCTGAGGAGGGTGATGACGAGCAGCGTCAGCAGGAACAACAGCAGGCTCCACGGCTGCCATGGAAACGGAGTTGAGGGAGAACTTCAGGAAGGTTCCGTTGGCAGGGGAGATTCCGGGTCCGTTGAGCTCGTCCAATGGGAGGTCCATCCCTGACATCCTGACGATCGGATTAGACGGATCTGAGGGAGAGGAGAAATAGGGTGTTACAGTAAGTTGAATTCAACACCTGGTATGTGGAAACCAAAACATTTAGTTTTTAAAGCAAGAACATAATTAAATGCTAACCTTGCATTTTTTTTGTGTGCAAATATTCAGGATCATCTTTTTGCGAACCTTGTAGTTATTGCATTGCGTACTGCATGGGGTATATTTTTAGGCTTTCCTATATCCCAAAATATTCCCAGGATATTCCGGATTCCCACGAATCAATCCCGTACAAGTCCCCAAATTGTCAAACGCTAAAATACCAACATTGCAGGATTAACAATTCTACTGGGCCTATCCAATGGCAGCTCTGTTATTTTAGGTCCGATCTGATAGAGTCCGCTCTGCCTTACCACTGAGCTAGTACACAACTAGGTCCTGTTCCTCAAACTCAACAGGAAGGGTCTTACAGTAGACTGGGCTATCCCCTAAGTACCTGTACTACCTCACCCTGCAACCCAGCATCTTTTCAGGATCGTCCAGGCCAGATAGTCGACCTTAGGACACTATGAGTGGATACTCTCTCCTGGGTTGGTTTAGCCCAGAATCACCCCTCATACGACTCCTACCAATGCACTCAGTACCATTAGTTGGGTCTCAGGTTCCTTCATACCAGCAACTCAGGTTCCCGATAGACTATTTAACCAGATGCTATGAATCCTGAATGAATCCAGTCTATTTCAGAAACCTGGAGTAAAACGACATGCACTTGTATGACTCTTTGATGACACAGGGTTTCAGAACAATAAAGCAAGTTTATTCAAAATGACAGAAAAAAAGGCATAAAAAAACTGATCAATCAATATCACCAATTGATGATACGCAAAAATGTACCTTGGATTAAATTGAGAGATGCCTTCAGCGTCTTTACCTAAACCCTTTACCTAAAAAGTATAACAATTTTATGAGAAGCACAGTTTTTAATAACAAGAAAAACATGTTCTTACCTTCTACAATTTATAAACAGATTTTTGTCTCCTCCTCGGGATGCTCAGTCCCTCAGTTGGTGTCTAAAAAACTAACAGCTACTAGAACACTTCTACCAATGAGGTAACCTAAAGGATTCCTCCTAGAATGTTCTAGAACACTTCTACCAATGAGGTAACCTTAAGGATTCCTCCTAGAATGTTCTAGAACACTTCTACCAATGAGGTAACCTTAAGGATTCCTCCTAGAATGTTCTAGAACACTTCTACCAATGAGGTAACCTTAAGGATTCCTCCTAGAATGTTCTAGAACACTTCTACCAATGAGGTAACCTTAAGGATTCCTCCTAGAATGTTCTAGAACACTTCTACCAATGAGGTAACTTTAAGGATTCCTCCTAGAATGTACTAGAACACTTCTACCAATGAGGTGACCTTAAGGATTCCTCCTAGAATGTTCTAGAACACTTCTACCAATGAGGTAACCTAAAGGATTCCTCCTAGAATGTTCTAGAACACTTCTACCAATGAGGTAACCTTAAGGATTCCTCCTAGAATGTTCTAGAACACTTCTACCAATGAGGTAACCTTAAGGATTCCTCCTAGAATGTTCTAGAACACTTCTACCAATGAGGTAACCTAAAGGATTCCTCCTAGAATGTTCTAGAACACTTCTACCAATGAGGTAACCTTAAGGATTCCTCCTAGAATGTTCTAGAACACTTCTACCAATGAGGTAACCTAAAGGATTCCTCCTAGAATGTTCTAGAACACTTCTACCAATGAGGTAACCTTAAGGATTCCTCCTAGAATGTACTAGAACACTTCTACCAATGAGGTAACCTTAAGGATTCCTCCTAGAATGTTCTAGAACACTTCTACCAATGAGGTAACCTAAAGGATTCCTCCTAGAATGTTCTAGAACACTTCTACCAATGAGGTAACCTTAAGGATTCCTCCTAGAATGTTCTAGAACACTTCTACCAATGAGGTAACCTTAAGGATTCCTCCTAGAATGTTCTAGAACACTTCTACCAATGAGGTAACCTTAAGGATTCCTCCTAGAATGTTCTAGAACACTTCTACCAATGAGGTAACCTTAAGGATTATTATTATTATTATTATTAACCATTGTCTCCAAGGTGGCATAGCAGTTCAGACGTCTTTTGTCCTCGTCTTGTCGTGTCCTGTATATATATATATTTACAACTTTTTCACATACATTTTATTTTTATTTTCCATCAACTCATCTTCAAAACACTCTCCTGCAACCCGCCTCACCAATGTATATTTATAAAAAAGTATTATTTACCTCAGATCTGTAATCCTCCAAGAAGCTAGCCAGAAACTCCAAGAAGCTAGCCTGAAACTAGCCAGAAGCTAATCCAGAAGCTAGTTCAGAAGCTAGTTAGCTCCTTTACTGGCAAATCGTTTTGTGGTCATCAGCTATCCTTTAGCTCGAAAATCTATCGCCAGTTCTGTACGGCGCAGCGCGGCTCGGAACGGAACATACCGGACCAATTTTTCTCTCCATGTCCCTGGACATTCATACCCGGATCTCACAGCTAGCTAGCTGCTATCCGTGTGACCATCGGAGCTAGCAAGCTCCGTCAATCACTCCTGAGTTCCATCAATCACACCTGGGCTGCAGTCACCTATCCGGACCCGTTTTACTGCCTTCGCGGAGCCCCACCGGGCCTTCACAACTGGACTGCCGACGTTATCTACCCGAAGGAGTTATTCGGCCGGCTCCTCCGTCGCGACGTTACCTGAACGCCCATCTGCGGCCTGCTAACCGTTAGCTGTCTTACCGGCTGCTATCTGAATAGACAATCGGACAATTTTTTTATTATTATTTTTTTTAAATTATTTTTTAAATTATTATTATTATATTTTCTTCTTGGGCCTCTATAACTATATCTATTGTTTTTATTTTTGTTGTTGTTGTGTGATTTGGATTAATCCCCTCTACCACACGGAACCCCACTAATCTACTGACGGAACGTAAGGGGTGGCTAACAGACCTCCATCCTATGCTAGCTTGCTACCGATGCCCTGGCTAGCTGTCTAAATCACCAACCAACCTCTCCACTCACCGGACCCTTTTGATCACTCGACTAAGCATGCCTATCCTTAATGTCAATATGTCTTGTCCATTTCTGTTCTGGTTAGTGTTTATTGGCTTATTTCACTGTAGAGCCTCTAGTCCTGCTCACTATACCTTATCCAACCTATTAGTTCCACCACCCACACATGCAATGACATCTCCTGGTTTCAACGATGTTTCTAGAGACAATATCTCTCTCTTCATCACTCAATACCTAGGTTTACCTCCACTGTATTCACATCCTGCCATACATCTGTCTGTACATTATACCTTGATGCTATTTTATCGCCCCCAGAAACCTCCTTTTACTCTATGTTCCAGACGTTCTAGACGACCAATTCTCATAGCTTTTAGCCGTACCCTTATTCTACTCCTCCTATGTTCCTCTGGCGATGTAGAGGTGAATCCAGGCCCTGCAGTGCCTAGCTCCACTCCTATTCCCCAGGCGCTCTCTTTTGACGACTTCTGTAACCGTAATAGCCTTGGTTTCATGCATGTTAACATTAGAAGCCTCCTCCCTAAGTTTGTTCTATTCACTGCTTTAGCACACTCTGCCAACCCGGATGTTCTAGCTGTGTCTGAATCCTGGCTTAGGAAGACCACCAAAAATTCTGAAGTTTTAATTCCAAACTACAACATTTTCAGACAAGATAGAACTGCCAAAGGGGGCGGTGTTGCAATCTACTGCAAAGATAGCCTGCAGAGTTCTGTCCTACTATCCAGGTCTGTACCCAAACAATTTGAACTTCTACTTTTAAAAATCCACCTCTCTAAAAACAAGTCTCTCACCGTTGCCGCCTGCTATAGACCACCATCTGCCCCCAGCTGTGCTCTGGACACCATATGTGAACTGATTGCCCCCCATCTATCTTCAGAGTTCGTGCTGCTAGGCGACCTAAACTGGAACATGCTTAACACCCCAGCCATCCTACAATCTAAACTTGATGCCCTCAATCTCACACAAATAATCAATGAACCTACCAGGTACCTCCCCAAAACCTTAAACACGGGCACCCTCATAGATATCATCCTAACCAACTTCCCCTCTAAATACACCTCTGCTGTCTTCAACCAAGATCTCAGCGATCACTGCCTCATTGCCTGCATCCGTAATGGGTCAGCGGTCAAACGACCTCCACTCATCACTGTAAAACGCTCCCTGAAACACTTCTGCGAGCAGGCCTTTCTAATCGACCTGGCCGGGGTATCCTGGAAGGATATTGATCTCATCCCGTCAGTAGAGGATGCCTGGATATTTTTTAAAAATGCCTTCCTAACCATCTTAAATAAACATGCCCCATTCAAGAAATTTAGAACCAGGAACAGATATAGCCCTTGGTTCTCCCCAGACCTGACTGCCCTTAACCAACACAAAAACATCCTATGGCGTTCTGCATTAGCATCGAACAGCCCCCGTGATATGCAGCTGTTCAGGGAAGCTAGAAATCATTATACACAGGCAGTTAGAAAAGCCAAGGCTAGCTTTTTCAAGCAGAAATTTGCTTCCTGCAACACTAACTCAAAAAAGTTCTGGGACACTGTAAAGTCCATGGAGAATAAGAACACCTCCTCCCAGCTGCCCACTGCACTGAAGATAGGAAACACTGTCACCACTGATAAATCCACCATAATTGAGAATTTCAATAAGCATTTTTCTACGGCTGGCCATGCTTTCCACCTGGCTACTCCTACCCCGGACAACAGCACTGCACCCCCAACAGCAACTCGCCCAAGCCTTCCCCATTTCTCCTTCTCCCAAATCCATTCAGCTGATGTTCTGAAAGAGCTGCAAAATCTGGACCCCTACAAATCAGCCGGGCTAGACAATCTGGACCCTTTCTTTCTAAAATTATCTGCCGAAATTGTTGCCACCCCTATTACTAGCCTGTTCAACCTCTCTTTCGTGTCGTCTGAGATTCCCAAAGATTGGAAAGCAGCTGCGGTCATCCCCCTCTTCAAAGGGGGGGACACTCTTGACCCAAACTGCTACAGACCTATATCTATCCTACCGTGCCTTTCTAAGGTCTTCGAAAGCCAAGTCAACAAACAGATTACCGACCATTTCGAATCTCACCATACCTTCTCTGCTATGCAATCTGGTTTCAGAGCTGGTCATGGGTGCACCTCAGCCACGCTCAAGGTCCTAAACGATATCTTAACCGCCATCGATAAGAAACATTACTGTGCAGCCGTATTCATTGATCTGGCCAAGGCTTTCGACTCTGTCAATCACCATATCCTCATCGGCAGACTCGACAGCCTTGGTTTCTCAAATGATTGCCTCGCCTGGTTCACCAACTACTTCTCTGATAGAGTTCAGTGTGTCAAGTCGGAGGGTCTGCTGTCCGGACCTCTGGCAGTCTCTATGGGGGTGCCACAGGGTTCAATTCTTGGACCGACTCTCTTCTCTGTATACATCAATGAGGTCGCTCTTGCTGCTGGTGAGTCCCTGATCCACCTCTACGCAGACGACACCATTCTGTATACTTCCGGCCCTTCTTTGGACACTGTGTTAACAACCCTCCAGGCAAGCTTCAATGCCATACAACTCTCCTTCCGTGGCCTCCAATTGCTCTTAAATACAAGTAAAACTAAATGCATGCTCTTCAACCGATCGCTACCTGCACCTACCCGCCTGTCCAACATCACTACTCTGGACGGCTCTGACTTAGAATACGTGGACAACTACAAA
The DNA here is from genome assembly GCF_002021735.2 of Oncorhynchus kisutch. NCBI lineage: Eukaryota > Metazoa > Chordata > Actinopteri > Salmoniformes > Salmonidae > Oncorhynchus > Oncorhynchus kisutch. The sequence goes on from NC_034201.2 coordinate 49,341,170, forward strand.
TACTTAGGTGTCTGGTTAGACTGTAAACTCTCCTTCCAGACCCATATCAAACATCTCCAATCCAAAGTTAAATCTAGAATTGGCTTCCTATTTCGCAACAAAGCATCCTTCACTCATGCTGCCAAACATACCCTTGTAAAACTGACCATCCTACCAATCCTCGACTTTGGCGATGTCATTTACAAAATAGCCTCCAATACCCTACTCAACAAATTGGATGCAGTCTATCACAGTGCAATCCGTTTTATCACCAAAGCCCCATATACTACCCACCATTGCGACCTGTACGCTCTCGTTGGCTGGCCCTCGCTTCATACTCGTCGCCAAACCCACTGGCTCCATGTCATCTACAAGACCCTGCTAGGTAAAGTCCCCCCTTATCTCAGCTCGCTGGTCACCATAGCATCTCCCACCTGTAGCACACGCTCCAGCAGGTATATCTCTCTAGTCACCCCCAAGACCAATTCTTTCTTTGGCCGCCTCTCCTTCCAGTTCTCTGCTGCCAATGACTGGAACGAACTACAAAAATCTCTGAAACTGGAAACACTTATCTCCCTCACTAGCTTTAAGCACCAACTGTCAGAGCAGCTCACAGATTACTGCACCTGTACATAGCCCACCTAAAATTTAGCCCAAACAACTACCTCTTTCCCAACTGTATTTAATTTTTATTTATTTATTTATTTTGCTCCTTTGCACCCCATTATTTTTTTATTTCTACTTTGCACATTCTTCCATTGCAAAACTACCATTCCAGTATTTTACTTGCTATATTGTATTTACTTTGCCATCATGGCCTTTTTTTGCCTTTACCTCCCTTCTCACCTCATTTGCTCACATTGTATATAGACTTGTTTATACTGCATTATTGACTGTATGTTTGTTTTTACTCCATGTGTAACTCTGTGTCGTTTTATCTGTCGAACTGCTTTGCTTTATCTTGGCCAGGTCGCAATTGTAAATGAGAACTTGTTCTCAACTTGCCTACCTGGTTAAATAAAGGTAAAATAAATAAATAAATAAAAGGATTCCTCCTAGAATGTTCTAGAACACTTCTACCAATGAGGTAACCTTAAGGATTCCTCCTAGAATGTTCTAGAACACTTCTACCAATGAGGTAACCTTAAGGATTCCTCCTAGAATGTTCTAGAACACTTCTACCAATGAGGTAACCTTAAGGATTCCTCCTAGAATGTTCTAGAACACTTCTACCAATGAGGTAACCTTAAGGATTCCTCCTAGAATGTTCTAGAACACTTCTACCAATGAGGTAACCTTAAGGATTCCTCCTAGAATGTTCTAGAACACTTCTACCAATGAGGTAACCTAAAGGGTTCCTCCTAGAATGTTCTAGAACACTTCTACCAATGAGGTAACCTAAAGGATTCCTCCTAGAATGTTCTAGAACACTTCTACCAATGAGGTAACATTAAAGGTTCCTCCTAGAATGTTCTAGAAGACTTCTACCAATGAGGTAAGATTAAGGGTTCCATCTAGAATGTTCTAGAACACTTTTACCAATGAGGTAAGATTAAGGGTTCCACCTAGAATGTTCTAGAACACTTCTACCAATGAGGTAAGATTAAGGGTTCCACCTAGAATGTTCTAGAACACTTCTACCAATGAGGTAAGATTAAGGGTTCCACCTAGAATGTACTAGAACACTTCAATCAATGAGGTAAGATGAAGGGATTTCCAGATCAAGCTAGCACCTTTTAATATACTTCATTAACATCAACTTCTTAACATACATTTTTCAAACTACCTTTACTCAATTCTAATCTTATTACAACCTAATTTATTACTCCAGTTATATTTTAATACTTCAATATTTTAAACATTTCAACATTATAACATTTGACCATTATAACGTCTCGTTATCAACCTCCTAAGGCCTTGTCCTCTAAGCAGTCTATATGATTCACAACTTAAAGAAAACTACATTATAACTCTCCTCACCTGCATTATTTTATCACCTTTAATATCTCCCAATGTTTTCAACCTTTTAACTTTTAATATGTTTAACCTTTTAATTAGGATTTCAATCAATTCCCAATTAATTTCTTCTTCTCTTTTGTCAGTGTCAATTCATTTCTTCTTCTCTTTAGTCAGTGTCAATTCATTTCTTCTTCTCTTTAGTCAGTGTCAATTCATTTCTTCTCTTTCGTCAATGTCAATTCAACCTCATTGTTCATTCTTCTTTATGCTCCATGTGTGAGTGAAAGTGAAACGTCTTCCTGAGTGTGTGTGTGGGTGTTTACAAGTGGGTCCTACCTACCTGTGTCCTCTGTCACTAAAATGTCACAGAAAACGGAGCCTCAACCAACTATTCTTGACACAGGAAAGAACCTCAGTCTACCTCTGTACATTACCAAACAGGAAAGAACCCCAGTCTACCTCTGTACATTACCAAACAGGAAAGAACCTCAGTCTACCTCTGTACATTACCAAACAGGAAAGAACCTCAGTCTACCTCTGTACATTACCAAACAGGAAAGAACCCCAGTCTACCTCTGTACATTACCAAACAGGAAAGACCCTCAGTCTACCTCTGTACATTACCAAACAGGAAAGAACCTCAGTCTACCTCTGTACATTACCAAACAGGAAAGAACCTCAGTCTACCTCTGTACATTACCAAACAGGAAAGAACCTCAGTCTACCTCTGTACATTACCAAACAGGAAAGAACCCCAGTCTACCTCTGTACATTACCAAACAGGAAAGAACCTCAGTCTACCTCTGTACATTACCAAACAGGAAAGAACCCCAGTCTACCTCTGTACATTACCAAACAGGAAAGAACCCCAGTCTACCTCTGTACATTACCAAACAGGAAAGAACCCCAGTCTACCTCTGTACATTACCAACCAGGAAAGAACCCCAGTCTACCTCTGTACATTACCAAACAGGAAAGAACCCCAGTCTACCTCTGTACATTACCAAACAGTAAAGAACCTCAGTCTACCTCTGTACATTACCAAACAGTAAATAACCCCAGTCTACCTCTGTACATTACCAAACAGGAAAGAACCCCAGTCTACCTCTGTACATTACCAAACAGGAAAGAACCTCAGTCTACCTCTGTACATTACCAAACAGGAAAGAACCTCAGTCTACCTCTGTACATTACCAAACAGGAAAGAACCCCAGTCTACCTCTGTACATTACCAAACAGGAAAGAACCCCAGTCTACCTCTGTACATTACCAAACAGGAAAGAACCCCAGTCTACCTCTGTACATTACCAAACAGGAAAGAACCCCAGTCTACCTCTGTACATTACCAAACAGGAAAGAACCCCAGTCTACCTCTGTACATTACCAAACAGGAAAGAACCCCAGTCTACCTCTGTACATTACCAAACAGGAAAGAACCCCAGTCTACCTCTGTACATTACCAAACAGGAAAGAACCTCAGTCTACCTCTGTACATTACCAAACAGGAAAGAACCCCAGTCTACCTCTGTACATTACCAAACAGGAAAGACCCTCAGTCTACCTCTGTACATTACCAAACAGGAAAGAACCCCAGTCTACCTCTGTACATTACCAAACAGGAAAGAACCCCAGTCTACCTCTGTACATTACCAAACAGGAAAGACCCTCAGTCTACCTCTCTACATTACCAAACAGGAAAGACCCTCAGTCTACCTCTGTACATTACCAAACAGGAAAGACCCTCAGTCTACCTCTCTACATTACCAAACAGGAAAGACCCTCAGTCTACCTCTGTACATTACCAAACAGGAAAGAACCTCAGTCTACCTCTGTACATTACCAAACAGGAAAGAACCTCAGTCTACCTCTGTACATTATCAAACAGGAAAGAACCCCAGTCTACCTCTCTACATTACCAAACAGGAAAGAACCCCAGTCTACCTCTCTACATTACCAAACAGGAAAGAACCCCAGTCTACCTCTGTACATTACCAAACAGGAAAGAACCTCAGTCTACCTCTGTACATTACCAAACAGGAAAGACCCCCAGTCTACCTCTGTACATTACCAAACAGGAAAGAACCCCAGTCTACCTCTGTACATTACCAAACAGGAAAGAACCCCAGTCTACCTCTGTACATTACCAAACAGGAAAGAACCCCAGTCTACCTCTGTACATTACCAAACAGGAAAGAACCCCAGTCTACCTCTGTACATTACCAAACAGGAAAGACCCCCAGTCTACCTCTGTACATTACCAAACAGGAAAGACCCCCAGTCTACCTCTGTACATTACCAAACAGGAAAGACCCTCAGTCTACCTCTGTACATTACCAAACAGTAAAGAACCCCAGTCATGTTAGTCATTCAACTAACATCCAGTCAGAAGCACTGTCAGTCCATTCAACTAATCCTGGCAATCCAGAACAAAAATCATCATTTATGTTACGTGCGTCTGTCCCAAGAGATTAGTACCAATCAACCATATTCTGTCATTATAAGGAACCACTTCTTCTTCAGAAGAACTTTTTGCAGAATCAGAACCAGGAAGACAAGACAAGTAGGAGTGAAGAATGTTGATCTGAATTCCTGTTCCTCCCTCAGGAACTGATCCCATGAGTGGCTCTCAGGCGTAGCGCAAAGTCCCCTGGCAGCCCTTGTCTGATCAGTTCCTCACGGAGCTGGAAACACAACACACACAGTGATTATCAGGTAGAGCTGAGGAGAAACCTGTCTGATCTGACACTGACCTGCTGTAAAAGCACGTTTCTGATGTAGTCATCTGTTAGTGGGATCAGAGAGGACAGTTTTATCCTCAGTACAACAACGTATCCTGTGGATACATAGTCAGTCCACATTATTACAACACACATACACAAATCATTTGTTAAAATTTGAACAAAAGTTCATTTTGTACTTACTAGGCCCACTGCTCGTTGTTGTACCGTCCACAATATGGGTTGTGAGATCGGTGGTTGGGTGTGTACTTAAAGTTGTGGGTGCTGTGGTAGTTGTGGGTGCTGTGGTAGTTGTGGTAGTTGTGGGTGCTGTGGTAGTTGTGGGTGCTGTGGTAGTTGTGGGTGCTGTGGTAGTTGTGGGTGCTGTGGTAGTTGTGGGTGCTGTGGTAGTTGTGGGTGCTGTGGTAGTTGTGGGTGCTGTGGTAGTTGTGGGTGCTGTGGTAGTTGTGGGTGCTGTGGTAGTTGTGGGTGCTGTGGTAGTTGTGGGTGCTGTGGTAGTTGTGGGTGCTGTGGTAGTTGTGGGTGCTGTGGTAGTTGTGGGTGCTGTGGTAGTTGTGGTAGTTGTGGGTGCTGTGGTAGTTGTGGTAGTTGTGGGTGCTGTGGTAGTTGTGGTAGTTGTGGGTGCTGTGGTAGTTGTGGTAGTTGTGGGTGCTGTGGTAGTTGTGCTCACTGTGGTAGTTGTGGGTGCTGTGGTAGTTGTGGGTGCTGTGGTAGTTGTGCTCACTGTGGTAGTTGTGGGTGCTGTGGTAGTTGTGGGTGCTGTGGTAGTTGTGGGTGCTGTGGTAGTTGTGGGTGCTGTGGTAGTTGTGGGTGCTGTGGTAGTTGTGGATGTTGTGGTAGTTGTGGGTGCTGTGGTAGTTGTGGGTGCTGTGGTAGTTGTGGGTGCTGTGGTAGTTGTGGGTGCTGTGGTAGTTGTGGGTGCTATGGTAATTGTGGGTGCTGTGGTAGTTGTGGTCACTGTGGTAGTTGTGGTCACTGTGGTAGTTGTGGGAGCGTACGTACTGACATTTGTGGGTGTAGTTGTGAGTTCAGTAGTTTTTTGGGTGGTAGTTGTAAGTGCAGGTGCAATCTGTGTGGTCGTGAGGTTTTTTGTCAGAAGAGGGGGG
>NC_034201.2:49351951-49429451 GCF_002021735.2 Oncorhynchus kisutch
TCTCCTATCAGAACGGGGCCTGCTGCTACCTGGTTCTCCTATCAGAACGAGAGCCTGCTGCTACCTGGTTCTCCTATCAGAATGGGAGCCTGCTGCTACCTGGTTCTCCTATCAGAACGGGGCCTGCTGCTACCTGGCTCTCCTATCAGAATGGGAGCCTGCTGCTACCTGGTCATCCTATCAGAATGGAAGCCTGCTGCTACCTGGTCATCCAATCAGAATGGAAGCCTGCTGCTAGCTGGTCATCCTATCAGAATGGAAGCCTGCTGCTAGCTGGTCATCCTATCAGAATGGAAGCCTGCTGCTACCTGGTCATCCTATCAGAACGGAAGCCTTCTGCTACCTGGTCATCCTATCAGAATGGAAGCCTTCTGCTACCTGGTCATCCTATCAGAACGGAAGCCTTCTGCTACCTGGTCATCCTATCAGAATGGAAGCCTGCTGGTACCTGGTTCTCCTATCAGAATGGAAGCCTGCTGCTACCTGGTCATCCAATCAGAATGGAAGCCTGCTGTTACCTGGTCATCCAATCAGAATGGAAGCCTGCTGTTAGTAACGGTGAATTAACTAGCGTCTTTTAGTGCCTTTTCTGCATCCATCCTTGACTTTCACTAAATAAGCATTTTAAATTAACACATACATGTTTCTAGAATTTCGATATCACAACAGTTTTAGTAAGACAATTCTTATTTATTTATTTGAGTGAAATGTATTAAATAATTCTAATTCCACCTATAGAGTCACATGCAGGTAAGACATTTTTCTTTCTATATAGTATCAGAAGAGCAGATTCTGAGGTTTCCAGAACACTCTTAAAATGTAAGAGATTTCAAAAAATCTCTTTTTCCAAGAAGAACCACCTCTCCTCTGCACTCCAGAAGAACCACCTCTCCTCTGCACTCCAGAAGAACCACCTCTCCTCTGCACTCCAGAAGAACCACCTCTCCTCTGCACTCCAGAAGAACCACCTCTCCTCTGCCCTCCAGAAGAACCACCTCTCCTCTGCACTCCAGAAGAACCACCTCTCCTCTGCACTCCAGAAGAACCACCTCTCCTCTGCACTCCAGAAGAACCACCTCTCCTCTGCACTCCAGAAGAACCACCTCTCCTCTGCACTCCAGAAGAACCACCTCTCCTCTGCACTCCAGAAGAACCACCTCTCTTCTGCACTCCAGAAGAACCACCTCTCCTCTGCCCTCCAGAAGAACCACCTCTCCTCTGCCCTCCAGAAGAACCACCTCTCCTCTGCCCTCCAGAAGAACCTCCTCTCCTCTGCCCTCCAGAAGAACCACCTCTCCTCTGCCCTCCAGAAGAACCACCTCTCCTCTGCACTCCAGAAGAACCACCTCTCCTCTGCCCTCCAGAAGAACCACCTCTCCTCTGCACTCCAGAAGAACCACCTCTCCTCTGCCCTCCAGAAGAACCTCCTCTCCTCTGCCCTCCAGAAGAACCACCTCTCCTCTGCCCTCCAGAAGAACCACCTCTCCTCTGCACTCCAGAAGAACCACCTCTCCTCTGCCCTCCAGAAGAACCACCTCTCCTCTGCACTCCAGAAGAACCACCTCTCCTCTGCACTCCAGAAGAACCACCTCTCCTCTGCACTCCAGAAGAACCACCTCTCCTCTGCCCTCCAGAAGAACCTCCTCTCCTCTGCCCTCCAGAAGAACCATCTCTCCTCTGCCCTCCAGAAGAACCACCTCTCCTCTGCACTCCAGAAGAACCACCTCTCCTCTGCACTCCAGAAGAACCACCTCTCCTCTGCCCTCCAGAAGAACCACCTCTCCTCTGCCCTCCAGAAGAACCACCTCTCCTCTGCCCTCCAGAAGAACCACCTCTCCTCTGCACTCCAGAAGAACCACCTCTCCTCTGCACTCCAGAAGAACCACCTCTCTTCTGCACTCCAGAAGAACCACCTCTCCTCTGCCCTCCAGAAGAACCACCTCTCTTCTGCACTCCAGAAGAACCACCTCTCCTCTGCACTCCAGAAGAACCACCTCTCTTCTGCACTCCAGAAGAACCACCTCTCCTCTGCACTCCAGAAGAACCACCTCTCCTCTGCACTCCAGAAGAACCACCTCTCCTCTGCCCTCCAGAAGAACCACCTCTCCTCTGCCCTCCAGAAGAACCACCTCTCCTCTGCACTCCAGAAGAACCACCTCTCCTCTGCACTCCAGAAGAACCACCTCTCCTCTGCACTCCAGAAGAACCACCTCTCCTCTGCACTCCAGAAGAACCACCTCTCCTCTGCACTCCAGAAGAACCACCTCTCCTCTGCCCTCCAGAAGAACCACCTCTCCTCTGCACTCCAGAAGAACCACCTCTCCTCTGCCCTCCAGAAGAACCACCTCTCTTCTGCACTCCAGAAGAACCACCTCTCCTCTGCCCTCCAGAAGAACCACCTCTCCTCTGCACTCCAGAAGAACCACCTCTCCTCTGCACTCCAGAAGAACCACCTCTCCTCTGCACTCCAGAAGAACCACCTCTCCTCTGCACTCCAGAAGAACCACCTCTCCTCTGCCCTCCAGAAGAACCACCTCTCCTCTGCCCTCCAGAAGAACCACCTCTCCTCTGCCCTCCAGAAGAACCACCTCTCCTCTGCCCTCCAGAAGAACCACCTCTCCTCTGCCCTCCAGAAGAACCACCTCTCCTCTGCCCTCCAGAAGAACCACCTCTCCTCTGCCCTCCAGAAGAACCACCTCTCCTCTGCCCTCCAGAAGAACCACCTCTCCTCTGCCCTCCAGAAGAACCTCCTCTCTTCTGCACTCCAGAAGAACCTCCTCTCCTCTGCCCTCCAGAAGTGAGCAAACTAATGAAAATGCTGCTGTATCTATGACATATCTCTATTGTTGTATTCTAATGTCACCCAAGACCTTCATAAACACACCTTCAGTGTTATTTTTCAGATAGAATATGGACGTGGCTGGACGGCGTGCGCTGTTATGAACAGTCAGATAGTTCTCAACAATGACAACAAGCTGCCATGTGGGGGAATCGTAGATGGCTCGTTTCAGCTCGATGTATCTTGTTATAAATACCATGTCTTGTTTTGAGGTGTTTTGACTGATGTCATGTCTATGTTAATATGGCAAAAAGAATATCTATCTATCTAACCAACAACTGTAATGATGGATGTGAGGCGCAACAGGTGTTCATTGTGAAAGTGTATTTATGTTCTCAATAAACATTTGGAGAGTAAATATAGTTTACATGTTGTCAACAATCTAAGCCAACCATGTCTGTTTTGTCCTATAGTTGAGCAGTGTTGGTTTTGTTGCTGAACAACCGACCCGTCAGTTTTGTTGCTAAACAACCAACCCGTCAGTTTTGTTGCTAAACCACCAACTCGTCAGTTTTGTTGCTAAACAACCAACCCGTCAGTTTTGTTGCTAAACAAACAACCCGTCAGTTTTGTTGCTAAACAAACAACTCGTCAGTTTTGTTGCTAAACAAACAACCCGTCAGTTTTGTTGCTAAACAACCAACTCGTCAGTTTTGTTGCTAAACAACCAACCCACCAGTTTTAGCCATGGATTTAATCCCTTGCCAGGCAACACTTGTGTTTCCTGAGGAGAGGCTCCTCTCCACCCTTGTGTTTCCTGAGGAGAGGCTCCTCTCCACCCTTGTGTTTCCTGAGGAGAGGCTCCTCTCCACCCTTGTATGCCTCCTTGTCCACCAGTATATGTCTTTTGATCTTAAGTTGTACATCTCTTAAAGCCTGTCTATCACCCTCAGCATAAACTGATCTCATGTTGTACATCTCTTAAAGCCTGTCTATCACCCTCAGCATAAACTGATCTCATGTTGTACATCTCTTAAAGCCTGTCTATCACCCTCAGCATAAACTGATCTCATGTTGTACATCTCTTAAAGCCTGTCTATCACCACAAATACCTCCCACATAGTACAGTCAAAACACCCTAGAGACCAAATACCTCCCACATAGTACAGTCAGAACACCCTGGAGACCAAATACCTACCACATAGTACAGTCAGACCACCCTGGAGACCAAATACCTCCCACATATAAGGTCAGAACACCCTGGAGACCAAATACCTCCCACATAGTACAGTCAGACCACCCTGGAGACCAAATACCTCCCACATATAAGGTCAGAACACCCTGGAGACCAAATACCTCCCACATAGTACAGTCAGACCACCCTGGAGACCAAATACCTCCCACATATAAGGTCAGAACACCCTGGAGACCAAATACCTCCCACATAGTACAGTCAGAACACCCTGGAGACCAAATACCTACCACATAGTACAGTCAGAACACCCCTGGAGACCAAATACCTCCCACATAGTACAGTCAGACCACCCTGGAGACCAAATACCTCCCACATATAAGGTCAGAACACCCTGGAGACCAAATACCTCCCACATATAAGGTCAGAACACCCTGGAGACCAAATACCTCCCACATATAAGGTCAGAACACCCTGGAGACCAAATACCTCCCACATATAAGGTCAGAACACCCTGGAGACCAAATACCTCCCACATATAAGGTCAGAACACCCTGGAGACCAAATACCTCCCACATATAAGGTCAGAACACCCTGGAGACCAAATACCTCCCACATATAAGGTCAGAACACCCTGGAGACCAAATACCTCCCACATAAAAGGTCAGAACACCCTGGAGACCAGATACCTCCCACATAGTACAGTCAGAACACCCTGGAGACCAAATACCTCCCACATAGTACAGTCAGAACACCCTGGAGACCAAATACCTCCCACATAGTACAGTCAGAACACCCTGGAGACCAGATACCTCCCACATAGTAGTCAGAACACCCCTGGAGACAAGTGATACTGTTGTCATTCCAGATCTGGACAGTTTTAACTGTGGGTTTCTCCCTCTCCAGGAGCCGACAGTAGGTTGGCCTGAGGTAGTTTTAACTGTGGGTTTCTCCCTCTCCAGGAGCCGACAGTAGGTTGGCCTGAGGTAGTTTTAACTGTGGGTTTCTCCCTCTCCAGGAGCCGACAGTAGGTTGGCCTGAGGTAGTTTTAACTGTGGGTTTCTCCCTCTCCAGGAGCCGACAGTAGGTTGGCCTGAGGTAGTTTTAACTGTGGGTTTCTCCCTCTCCAGGAGCCGACAGTTGGTTGGCCTGAGGTACAGTCGTGGCCAAAGGTTTTGAGAATGACACAAATATTAAGTAAGTATAATTACAAGTATAATCATAAGTGTCAAAGGCTTTTATTGACAATTATATGAAGTTGATGCAGACTCAATATTTGCAGTGTTGACCCTTCTTTTTCAAGACCTCTGCAATCCGCCCTGGCATGCTGTCAATTAACTTCTGGGCCACATCCTGACTGATGGCAGCCCATTCTTGCATAATCAATGCTTGGAGTTTGTCAGAATTTGTGGGTTTTTGTTTGTCCACCTGCCTCTTGAGGATTGACCACAAGTTCTCAATGGGATTAAGTTCTGGGGAGTTTCCTGGCCATGTGGCCATGGACCCAAAATATCGATGTTTTGTTCCCCGAGCCACTTAGTTACCACTTAGTTACCACTTAGTTATCACTTTTGGAAAGGTGCTCCATCATGCTGGAAAAGGCATTGTTCGTCACCAGACTGTTCCTGGATGGTTGGGAGAATTTGCTCTCGGAGGATGTGTTGGTACCATTCTTTATTAATGGCTGTGTTCTTAGGCAAAATTGTGAGTGAGCCCACTCCCTTGGCTGAGTAGCAACCCCACACATTTATGGTCTCAGGATGCTTTACTGTTGGCATGACACATGATGGCATGGCATGATGTTAGCGCTCACCTTGTCTTCAAGCTTTTTTCCAGATGTCCCAAACATTCGGAAAGGGGATTCAACGGAGAAAATGACTTTACCCCAGTCCTCAGCAGTCCAATCCCTGTACCTTTTGCAGAATATCAGTCTGTCCTTGATGTTTTTCCTGGAGAGAAGTGGCTTCTTTGCTGCCCTTCTTCACACCAGGCCATCCTCCAAAAGTCTTCGCCTCACTGTGCGTGCAGATGTACTCACACCTGCCTGCTGTCATTCCTGAGCAAGCTCTGTACTGGTGGTGCCCCGATCCCGCAGCTTAAATCAACTTTAGGAGACGGTTCTGGTGCTTGCTGGACTTTCTTGGGCGCCCTGAAGCCTTCGTCACAACAATTGAACCGCTTTCCTTGAAGTTCTTGATGATCCGATAAATGGTTGATTTAGGTGCAATCTTACTGGCAGCAATATCCTTGCCTGTAAAGCCCTTTTTGTGCAAAGCAATGATGATGGCACATGTTTCCTTGCAGGTTACCATGGCTGACAGAGGAAGAACAATGATTCCATGCACCACCCTCCTTTTGAAGCTTCCAGTCTGTTATTCGAACTCAATCAGCATGACAGAGTGATCTCCAGCCTTGTCCTCGTCAACACATACCTGTGTTAACGAGATAATCACTGACATGTGAGCTGGTCCTTTTGTGGCAGGGCTGAAATATAGAGGAAATGTTTTTGGGGGATTCAGTTCATTTGCATGGCAAAGAGGGACTTTGCAATTAATTGCAATTCATCTGATCACTCTTCATAACATTCTGGAGTATATGCAAATCGCCATCATACAAACTGAGGCAGCAGACTTTGTGAAAATGTATATTTGTGTCATTCTCAAAACTTTTGGCCACAACTGTAGACCACATTGTGGTCTGATGTCCCCAGCGTATTTGGTCCCACAAGTCAAGAGTCCTATTTTTCCTAGAGTGACATTTCACATACTGGTGGTGTGTGCATACTGGTGGTGTGTGCATACTGGTGGTGTGTGCATACTGGTGGTGTGTGCATACTGGTGGTGTGTGCATACTGGTGGTATGTGCATACTGGTGGTATGTGCATACTGGTGGTGCGTGCATACTGGTGGTATGTGCATACTGGTGGTGCGTGCATACTGGTGGTATGTGCATACTGGTGGTGTGTGCATACTGGTGGTGTGTGCATACTGGTGGTGTGTGCATACTGGTGGTGTGTGCATACTGGTGGTATGTGCATACTGGTGGTATGTGCATACTGGTGGTATGTGCATACTGGTGGTGTGTGCATACTGGTGGTATGTGCATACTGGTGGTGCGTGCATACTGGTGGTGCGTGCATACTGGTGGTATGTGCATACTGGTGGTGTGTGCATACTGGTGGTGTGTGCATACTGGTGGTATGTGTGCAGGGTGTGTGCATACTGGTGGTATGTGCATACTGGTGGTGTGTGCATACTGGTGGTGTGTGCATACTGGTGGTGTGTGCATACTGGTGGTGTGTGCATACTAGTGGTGTGTGCATACTGGTGGTGTGTGCATACTGGTGGTGTGTGCATACTGGTGGTGTGTGCATACTGGTGGTGTGTGCATACTGGTGGTATGTGTGCAGGGTGTGTGCATACTGGTGGTATGTGCATACTGGTGGTGTGTGCATACTGGTGGTATGTGCATACTGGTGGTGTGTGCATACTAGTGGTGTGTGCATACTAGTGGTGTGTGCATACTGGTGGTGTGTGCATACTGGTGGTGTGTGCATACTGGTGGTGTGTGCATACTAGTGGTGTGTGCATACTAGTGGTGTGTGTGCATACTAGTGGCGTGTGCATACTAGTGGCGTGTGCATACTAGTGGCGTGTGCATACTAGTGGTGTGTGCATACTAGTGGTGTGTGCATACTAGTGGTGTGTGCATACTAGTGGTGTGTGCATACTAGTGGTGTGTGCATACTAGTGGTGTGTGCATACTAGTGGTGTGTGCATACTAGTGGTGTGTGCATACTAGTGGTGTGTGCATACTAGTGGTGTGTGCATACTGGTGGTGTGTGCATACTAGTGGTGTGTGCATACTGGTGTGCAGGATTTTGTGCAAAGAAAAGTTGTTAAAATCCCCTTTTTATTTATTTTTTATTTTTATTTCACCTTTATTTAACCAGGTAGGCTAGTTGAGAACACCTTTATTTAACCAGGTAGGTTAGTTGAGAACACCTTTATTTAACCAGGTAGGCTAGTTGAGAACACCTTTATTTAACCAGGTAGGCTAGTTGAGAACACCTTTATTTAACCAGGTAGGCTAGTTGAGAACAAGTTCTCATTTGCAACTGTGACCTGGCCAAGATAAAGCATAGCAGTGTGAACAGACAACACAGAGTTACACATGGAATAAACAATTAACAAGTCAATAACACAGTAGAAAAAAAAAGCCACTTAGCTTTTGTTTTCGGAATAATGAACGTGGATTGTTAGAATGTTATAGTCAAAATTGCTGCTCATTGGCAGCGAGGCAGCGAGGACTGGCAGTTTAAGTGCTAATTATCTATTCCTTTTCACTGCTATCATCATCATAGTCTATTGTTGCTTGTGTTGTTCTATTTGGATACTAACCTCTTGTAGAGTGAAGTCATTAGGAAGGTTACTTGATGTGACACACTCGTCCGTTGGTACTGCATATCTGCATCTGACCTCATCCCCGTCTGGATCAAACGACAACAGGTTGAAATCTCTTGGACAATTAGCAGGGACACTGAGCGAGAGAGAGAGAGACAGAGACAGAGACAGAGACAGAGACAGAGACAGAGACAGAGAGAGAGAGAGAGAGAGAGAGATGTTTCAGACCTGTTTTTAATTGATTGAATACAACACACAGATTGATAAAATCAGTTGTTCGTCGAATTTTTTTTTTTTAACACCGATAAGTGGTGGTATTTACCGCATCAGAGGTACGACAGTGGTCTGTGGAGATCGGTTGACTGTCTTCGTGTCAGATCTGACCCCAAGATCCACAAGAGTCAACAGCCTCCAAGCACTAACAGAATTAACATTGTTTATCCAGTTTCCGCCATTCAATCTGTAATGATAAAGAGACAAAGGTGAAAGGTGAGTTCAAGAAACATCCTAAACACTGTTGTTATGATGTTCATCATGTACAATACTGTGTGTTTGAACTAATGTGTGATTTGTCCTTTCTGATGTAATGGGACATGTTGGACATATTGTCTATAACTACTTTGGTAACCAGGATAAAGTAACTTATCTGTTCCCTGTTACTACAAATCAGGTTCATAAACACACTGGTAACAGATGGAAGATTTGAATAGAACAGAAAGACTCACAGCAGATCAAAAGTCTGTGTGTTATTGGAGACGTGTCTAGTCATGACTCCCTCTGTCTGACACCAGACCTCAGATATCCCCTGGTCCACTGTGTTAACCACTAAACTGATCTCATTCCCACAGTCCCCACTGATACAAAACCAGGTATCAGTTAGGCAGACGGTAGAGTGGAAGGCTGTCTTGTAATCAAGGTCCACCTGCAACGACACACTTCATTAAACCACCACTTCAGACACATTGCAAGACGGCTGTATTTAACAAGTGTGAAACCTAGATACATGTTCTGTTTGGTAAGGAGGGTAAGAGAACAAGCAGGAGCAAGGCATTCTTCATATAGCTAAATGCCTTTATCATTATGGTATGTTCAATAGTACAGAACATTCTAAACTCTGATTCATTTCAGCCTTTGTCAGGGATTACAATGAACAACAAGCCTTCTGTAGAGAACAAACCATGTTCCATCAAAGCCTGAAGAGGGAGTGGTTAGGCACAACAATCATTGGTGGACAATGCTTAGTTATCAACAACATACAATATCAATTCAAAACAACACTTAGGTATTAACAGTAGTGAATAGAGTGGGTATAAGTAGTGAATAGGAGTGGGTATAAGTAGTGAATAGGAGTGGGTATAAGTAGTGAATAGGAGTGGGTATAAGCTGTGAATAGTGGTGGTTATAAGTAGTGAATAGGAGCGGGTATAAGTAGTGAATAGGAGCGGGTATAAGTAGTGAATAGGAGTGGGTATACGTAGTGAATAGGAGTGGGTATAAGTAGTGAATAGTAGTGGGTATATGTAGTGAATAGGAGTGGGTATAAGTAGTGAATAGGAGTGGGTATAAGTAGTGAATAGGAGTGGGTATAAGTAGTGAATAGGAGTGGGTATAAGTAGTGAATAGGAGTGGGTATAAGTAGTGAATGGGAGTGGGTATAAGTAGTGAATAGGAGTGGGTATAAGTAGTGAATAGGAGTGGGTATAAGTAGTGAATAGGAGTGGGTATAAGTAGTGAATAGGAGTGGGTATAAGTAGTGAATAGGAGTGGGTAAAAGTAGTGAATGGGAGTGGGTATAAGTAGTGAATGGGAGTGGGTATAAGTAGTGAATGGGAGTGGGTATAAGTAGTGAATGGGAGTGGGTATAAGTAGTGAATAGGAGTGGGTATAAGTAGTGAATAGGAGTGGGTATAAGTAGTGAATAGGAGTGGGTATAAGTAGTGAATAGGAGTGGGTATAAGTAGTGAATAGGAGTGGGTATAAGTAGTGAATAGGAGTGGGTATAAGTAGTGAATAGGAGTGGGTATAAGTAGTGAATAGGAGTGGGTATAAGCAGTGAATAGTGGTGGTTATAAGTAGTGAATAGGAGTGGGTATAAGTAGTGAATATGAGTGGGTGTAAGTAGTGAATAGGAGTGGGTATAAGTAGTGAATAGGAGTGGGTGTAAGTAGTGAATATGAGTGGGTGTAAGTAGTGAATAGGAGTGGGTATAAGTAGTGAATAGGAGTGGGTATAAGTAGTGAATAGGAGTGGGTATAATTAGTGAATAGGAGTGGGTATAAGCAGTGAATAGTGGTGGGTATAAGTAGTGAATAGGAGTGGGTATAAGTAGTGAATAGTAGTGGGTATAAGTAGTGAATATGAGTGGGTGTAAGTAGTGAATAGGACACTAGAGGGCAGCAAACAATCAATACACCACAGACCAAAGGGAAACGTTGTGCGTTCGTTCATTAACACCTGGTCATTTACATTAGGTGCATTTTTTGTCTACGTATTCTTTATATCTATGTCCATGTTCACCTTTAGTTTGTAATACAATGTGGTTCAGCAGAAAATAGCCCAATAAAAAAACATCTAATCAACATAATCACCCATTAACTATGCAACTCACCCAACTCACCCATTAACTATGCAACTCTACCAACTCACCCATTAACTATGCAACTCACCCAACTCACCCATTAACTATGCAACTCACCCAACTCACCCATTAACTATGCAACTCTACCAACTCACCCATTAACTATGCAACTCACCCAACTCACCCATTAACTATGCAACTCACCCAACTCACCCATTAACTATGCAACTCTACCAACTCACCCATTAACTATGCAACTCACCCAACTCACCCATTAACTATGCAACTCTACCAACTATTGTCATAACTGCGACTCGGGGCAGTTCGGCCCCAAAACATTTACATCAAAGATCAACAAAGATATATTGAATATTGAAATATACAAGATATCACATGCTGAAACACTCAGCAACAATATCACTAAATTATGGGTTATATTTACCATAATGTTTCACTGCTTTGTTTTACAGATTTATGTATTATTTTATATGTTACGAAAACTACTTGAATGTTTTCAAAATTCTGGTAGTTTACTGGTACATTCGGATAGTTTAGTGGTACATTCCGATAGTTTTGTGGTACATTCTGATAGTTTAGTGGTACATTCTGGCAGTTTACTGGTACATTATGGCAGTTTAGTGATACATTCTGGTTGTTTACTGCTACATTCTGGTAGTTTATTGGTACATTCTGGTAGTTTACTGGTACATTCTGGTAGTTTAGTGATGCATTCTGTTAGTTTAGTGGTACATTCTGATAGTTTAGTGGTACATTCTGGTAGTTTCCTGGTAAGTTCTGGTAGTTTAGTGTTACATTCGGGTAGTTTACTGATACATTCTGGTAGTTTAGTGGTACATTCGGGTAGTTTACTGATACATTCTGGTAGTTTAGTGGTACATTCTGGTAGTTTACTGATTACATTCTGGTAGTTTACTGATTACATTCTGGTAGATTATTGGTACATTCGGATAGTTTAGTGGTACATTCTGATAGTTTAGTGGTACATTCTGGTAGTTTACTGGTACATTATGGCAGTTTAGTGATACATTCTGGTTGTTTACTGCTACATTCTGGTAGTTTATTGGTACATTCTGGTAGTTTACTGATTACATTCTGGTAGTTTACTGATTACATTCTGGTAGTTTACTGATTACATTCTGGTAGTTTACTGATTACATTCTGGTAGTTTACTGATTACATTCTGGTAGTTTACTGATTACATTCTGGTTGTTTACTGCTACATTCTGGTAGTTTATTGGTACATTCTGGTAGTTTACTGATTACATTCTGGTAGATTACATTCTGGTAGTTTACTGATTACATTCTGGTAGTTTACTGATTACATTCTGGTAGTTTACTGATTACATTCTGGTAGTTTACTGATTACATTCTGGTAGTTTACTGATTACATTCTGGTAGTTTATTGGTACATTTAGAAAACACTTAAGAACACTTAAAGCTGCAATACGTAGAAATGTGAGTTATAGATCTGTACACCAGCTTCAAACAGCTGAAAAAACGATATTGTTGGTTATTGAAAAGATATTTCACAGCAGTATAAATCTAAACTATACATGCTTGTTTTGTCACAAACTGGAATTAGGCAAACTATTAGAATTGTAGCAACCAGGAAATGTCAGGATATTTAATAGGAAGCATCATCATTGTCATTGGTCTTATTGGTCTTCATTGGTCTCACCCTGTAGGTTCCGTCTGGGTTGGTCCCTCTGGGGTTGAAGGTCATGGTTCCTCCTAAAAAGTGGGAGGCCCAGGAGCAGGAGACCATCAGCAGTAGCAGAAGTAGGGAGGACTGGGAGGGAGACATGGTGTCTGTCTGTCTGTCTATCTGTCTGTCTCTCTCTGTCGATCTGTCTGTTTGTCTCTCTGTCCATCTGAGTCAGACTCTGCTTTAATAGACAGATGTTCAGCAGAGGCACATGCGCACATTAATCTGCAAGCACACTGAACTGCCCACACACACACACACACACACTTTAATCACCAGACTGCCGATGGAATCCCAGTGTGGTAAAAGATTGTTGTTTGTAACTTGAATAGATTCAGGGCAAGATACCGGAGCTGACATTAAGGCGTCATGGCAACTGGGCTCACACTGGTTCAATCAACATTGTTTCCACAAGGAAATGGTTCAATGAAATTATGTGGAACCAACGCGGAATAGATGTTGAATTGACGTCTGCACCCAGTGGGAGGTGTTCCTGGAACAAAGTCAGGAGTTGAAATGAAAAACACACTTTATTTTGTTTGCAATCTTTGCATTACATTACAAATACAAATACAACATAGATAATTACAATAATAAACAACTTTAAAAAGATTTTACAATGTTACATGTACAGGGAAGAATGTCAAAAGTCAACATCTGACCAATAGCAGAGAGTAACAGACGGTAACACACAGTAACCAACACTAACTGACAGTAACAGACAGTAACCAACACTAACTGACAGTAACAGACAGTAACCAACACTAACTGACAGTAACAGACAGTAACCAACACTAACTGACAGTAACAGACAGTAACCAACATTAACTGACAGTAACAGACAGTAACCAACACTAACTGACAGTAACAGACAGTAACCAACACTAACTGACAGTAACAGACAGTAACCAACACTAACTGACAGTAACAGACAGTAACCAACAGTAACAGACAGTAACCAACACTAACTGACAGTAACAGACAGTAACCAACACTAACTGACAGTAACAGACAGTAACCAACACTAACTGACAGTAACAGACAGTAACCAACACTAACTGACAGTAACAGACAGTAACCAACACTAACTGACAGTAACAGACAGTAACCAACACTAACTGACAGTAACAGACAGTAACCGACAGTAACAGACAGTAACCAACACTAACTGACAGTAACAGACAGTAACCAACACTAACTGACAGTAACAGACAGTAACCAACATTAACTGACAGTAACAGACAGTAACCAACACTAACTGACATCATCTGACAGTAGCAGAGAGTAACAGACAGTAACAGACAGTAACAGACAGTAACACACAGTAACCAACATTAACTGACATCAACTGACAGTAGCAGACAGGAACAGACAGTACCAGACAGTACCAGACAGTAGCAGACAGCAACAGACAGCAACAGACAGCAACAGATAGTAAGACAGTAACAGACAGTAACAGACAGTAAAAGATAGTAACAGACAGTACCAGACAGTAGTAGACAGTAACAGACAGCAGCAGACAGTAACAGACAGTAACAGACAGTACCAGACAGTAACAGACAGTAACCGACAGTAACAGACAGCAGCAGACAGTAACCAACAGTAACAGACAGTAACCGACAGCTACAGACAGCAGCAGACAGTTGCAGATGGCAACAGACAGTAGTAGACGGTAACAGACGGCAACAGACAGTAGTAGATGGTAACAGGCGGTAACAGATGGCAACAGACCATAACAGACTGTAACAGACTGTAAAAGACTGTGACAGACAGCACCAGACAGTAACAGACAGTAACAGACTGTACCAGACAGTAACAGACAGTGACAAAAAGTAACAGACAGTACCAGACAGCAACAGACATTAACAGGCAGTAACATCAGACAGTACCAGACAATAACAGACTGTAACAGACAGCAACAGACAGTAACAGGCAGTAACATCAGACAGTACCAGAAAGCGACAGACGGTAATAGACAGTAACAGATAGCAACAGACATTAACATCAGTAGCAGACAGTAACAGACTGTAACAGACAGCAACAGACAGTAACAGGCAGTAACAGACAGCAACAGACAGTAGCAGACAGTAACAGACTGTAACAGACAGTAACAGGCAGTAACATCAGACAGTACCAGAAAGCGACAGACAGTACCAGACAGTACCAGACAGCAACAGACAGCAACAGACAGTAACAGACAGTAACAGACAGCAATAGACAGTACCGGACAGCAACAGGCCGTAACAGACTGTAGCAGACAGCAACAGACTGTTCCAGAAGGTACCAGGCAGTATCAGACAGTACCAGACAGTACCAGACAGCACCAGACAGCACCAGACAGCACCAGACAGTAACAGACAGCACCAGACAGTAACATCAGTAGCAGACAGTACCAGACAGTACCAGACAGTAACAGACTGTTCCAGAAAGTACCAGGCAGTATCAGACAGTCTCAGACAGTAACTGACTGACAGACAGCACCAGACAGTAACAGACAGTAACATCAGTAGCAGACAGTAACAGACAGTAACATCAGTAACAGACAGTAACATCAGTAACAGACAGTACCAGACAGTACCAGACAGTACCAGACTGCAACAGACAGTACCAGACTGCAACAGACAGTACCAGACTGTACCAGACAGTAACAGACTGCAACAGACAGTACCAGACTGCAACCGACAGTAACAGAAAGCACCAGACAGTAACAGACTGTAACAGACAGCAACAGAGAGTACCAGACAGTAACAGAGACTACCAGACAGTGACAGACAGTACCAGACAGTAACAGACAGTACCAGACATTAACATCAGTAGTAGACACTAACAGACTGTAACAGACAGCAACAGACAGTAACAGGCAGTAACATCAGACAGTACCAGAAAGCGACAGACAGTAATAGACAGTAACAGATAGTACCAGACAGCAACAGACATTAACATCAGTAGCAGACAGTAACAGACTGTAACAGACAGCAACAGACAGTAACAGACAGCAACAGACAGCAACAGACTAACAGACAGTAACAGGCAGTAACATCAGACAGTACCAGAAAGCGACAGACAGTAACAGACAGTACCAGACAGCAACAGACAGTAATGGACAGCAACAGACAGTACCATAAAGCGACAGACAGTACCGGACAGCAACAGGCCGTAACAGACTGTAGCAGACAGCAACAGACAGTGCCAGACAGACAGTAACAGACTGTAACAGACTGTAAAGTACAGTACCAGACAGTACCAGACAGTAACAGACTGTTCCAGAAGGTACCAGACAGTACCAGACAGTATCAGACAGTATCAGACAGTATCAGACAGTAACTGACTGACAGACAGCACCAGACAGTAACAGACAGTAACATCAGTAGCAGACAGTACCAGACAGTACCAGACAGTACCAGACAGTACCAGACAGTATCAGACAGTACCAGACAGTAACAGACTGTTCCAGAAAGTACCAAGCAGTATCAGACAGTATCAGACAGTAACTGACTGACAGACAGCACCAGACAGTAACAGACAGTAACATCAGTAGCAGACAGTAACAGACAGTAACATCAGTAACAGACAGTAACATCAGTAACAGACGGTAACAGACAGTGACAGACAGTAGCAGACAGTACCAGACAGTACCAGACTGCAACAGACTGCAACAGACTGCAACAGACTGCAACAGACAGCAACAGACTGCAACAGACAGTAACAGACAGTAACAGACAGTAACAGACTGCAACAGACAGTAACAGACTGCAACAGACTGCAACAGACTGCAACAGACTGCAACAGGCTGCAACAGACAGTATCAGACAGTACCAGACAGAACCAGACAGAACCAGACAGCAACAGACAGCAACAGACGGCAACAGACGGTAACAGACGGTAACAGACAGAATGTGATACCGGGTAGGGAATGATTTACATTCCGACTTTACATTCCGACTTTACGTTCCGACTTTACATTCCGACTTTACATTCCGACTTTACATTCCAAGTTTTGCATTCCGACTTTACATTCCGACTTTACATTCCGACTTTACATTCCGACTTTACATTCTGACTTGTTAATATCTCTTTATTGGATATATCTAATAGTGTCTAATAAAGAAGAACAATGTTTGTCAAGCATCCATCTTTTTAAGGCTATTGTGTGTGTGTCTGTGTGTGTTTGGTGTAGTTCCAGACAGAAGCAGTTTTTCAGTCTCTCGGTCCCAGCTTTGATGCACCTGTACTGACCTCGCCTTCTGGATGGTAGCGGGATGAACAGGCAGTGGCTCAGGTGGTTGCTGTACTTGATGATCTTTTTGGCTTTCCTGTGACATTGGGTGGTATAGGTGTCCTGGAGGGCAGGTAGTTTGCCCCCGGTGATGTGTTGGGCAGACCTCACGGTTAGGGGCAGAGCAGTTGCCGTACCAGGCGGTGATACAGCCCGACAGGATGCTCTCGATTGGGCATCTGTAAAAGTTTGTGAGTGTTTTTGTTGACAAGCTGAATTTCTTCAGCCTCCTGAGGTTGAAGAGGTGCTGCTGCGCCTTCTTAACCACGCTGTCTGTGTGGTTGGAACATTTCAGTTTGTCCGTGATGTTTACGCCGAGGAACTTAAAACTTTCTACCCTCTCCACTACTGTCCCGTCGATGTGGATAGGGGGGTGCTCCCTCTGCTGTTTCCTGGAGTCCACGACCATCTCCTTTGTTTTGTTGACGTTGACTGTGAGGTTATTTTCCTGACACCACACTCCGAGGGCCCTCACCTCCTCCCTGTAGGCCGTCTCGTCGTTGTTGGTAATCAAGCCTTCCACTGTAGTGTCGTCCGCAAACTTGGATTGAGTTGGAGGCGTGCATGACCACGCAGTCGTGGGTGAACAGGGAGTAGAGGAGAGGGCTGAGAACGCACCCTTGTGGGGCCCAGTGTTGAGGATCAGCGGGGTGAAGATGTTGTTACCTACCCTCACCACCTGGGGGCGGCCCATCAGGAAGTCCAGGACCCAGTTGCACAGGGCGGGGTTGAGACCCAGGGTCTCGAGCTTGATGACGTGTTTGGAGGGTACTATGGTTAAATGCTGAGCTGTAGTTGATGAACAGCATTCTCACATAGGTATTCCTCTTTTCCAGATGGGTTAGGGCAGTGTGCAGTGTGATGGCGATTGCGTCATCTTTGGATCTATTGGGGCGGTAAGCAAATTGGAGTGGGTCTATGGTGTCAGGGTGGGTGGAGGTGATATGGTCCTTGACTAGTCTCTCAAAGCACTTAATGATGACGGAAGTGAGTGCTACAGGGCGGTAGTCATTTAGCTCACTTACCTTAGCTTTCTTGGGAACAGGAACAATGGTGACCCTCTTGAAGCATGTGGGAACAGCAGACCGGGATAAGGATAGATTGAATATGTCCGTAAACACACCAGCCAGCTGGTCTGCGCATGCTCTGAGGACGCGGCTGGGGATGCCGTCTGGGCCTGCAGCCTTGCGAGGGTTAACACATTTAAATGTTTTACTCACGTCGGCTGCAGTGAAGGAGAGTACGCAGGTTTTGGTAGCAAAGGCCAACGAAGAGCCCGGATCTCAATCCCATTGAGCACATCTGGGATCTGTTGGATTGGAGGGTGAGGTCTAGGGCCATTCCCCCCAGAAATGTCCGGGAGCTTGCAGGTGCCTTGGTGGATGAGTGGGCTAACATCTCACAGCAAGAACTGGTAAATCTGGTGCAGTCCACGCTAGCGTCCCACCTCAACAACATCTGGTGAAAATGCAGAGTAGTATTTTCATGAATGTTTAATATAAATGTCATATATGATTCTTTAGCTTAGAATCTTGGTAATCGAAAAGCTTTGTCCGATTTACAATAGGCATTACGGCGAAAGCATAGCATTTGATTGTCTGAGGACAGCGCCTCACCTACTTCCTGCATTAAAATTAATCCATAACCTGCATAGATGTCATAAAACTCAAAAATAGCGATAAAATAAATCACTTACCTTTCCTCTGTTGGCAATCCAAAGGGTTCCAGCTACACAATAAATGGCTGTTTTGTTCGATAAAGTTCCTCTTGATATCCTAAAAACTCAGTTTTGTTGGTGCGTTTTGTTTTGTTCAGTAATCCACTGGCTCAAAGGCATGCAAAACAAGTGTTACGGTTTTCTTGTGTCGAAGGAGAGGCGGACCAAAATGCAGCGTGGTAATTTTGATTCATGTTTAATAAACGAATAAACACGAACAATACAAAACAAGAAACGTAACGAGAAAACCTAAACAGCCTATCTGGTGCAAACAATCACCCACGAAACACTCAAAGAATATGGCTGCCTAAATATGGTTCCCAATCAGAGACAACGATAAACACCTGCCTCTGATTGAGAACCACTCCAGACAGCCATAGACTTTGCTAGATAACCCCGCTAAGCCACAATCCTAATACCTACAAAAACCCCAAGACAAAACACACCACATAATAAACCCATGTCACACCCTGGCCTAACCAAAATAATAAAGAAAACACAAAATACTAAGACCAGGGCATGACAGAACCCCCCCCAAGGTGCGGACTCCCGGCCGCACACCTAAACCCATAGGGGAGGGTCCGGGTGGGCCTCTGTCCACGGTGGCGGCTCCGGTGCGGGACGTGGACCCCACTCTGCTCCATGCAGACTGACAGCTCTGGCTGCTCCATGCAGACTGGTATCTCTGGCTGCTCCATGCAGACTGACATCTCTGGCTGCTCCATGCAGACTGACAGCTCTGGCTGCTCCATGCAGACTGGCAGCTCTGGCTGCTCCATGCAGACTGGCAGCTCCTTGCAGACTGGCAGCTCTAGCGGCTCCTTGCAGACTGGCAGCTCTGGCAGCTCCTTGCAGACTGGCAGCTCCTTGCAGACTGGCAGCTCCTTGCAGACTGGCAGCTCTGGCTGCTCCATGCAGACTGACAGCTCTGGCTGCTCCTTACAGACCGGCAGCTCTGGCTGCTCCTTACAGACTGGCAGCTCTGGCTGCTCCTTACAGACTGGCAGCTCTGGTAGTGCTGAACAGGCAGGAGACTCCAGCAGCGCTGTAGGGGAGGAAGGCTCTGGCAGCGCTAAACAGGCGGGAGCCTCCGGCAGCGCTGGAGAGGAGGAAGGCTCTGGCAGCGCTAAACAGGCGGGAGCCTCCGGCAGTGCTGGAGAGGAGGAAGGCTCTGGCAGCGCTAAACAGGCGGGAGACTCCGGCAGCGCTGGAGAGGAGAAAGGCTCTGGCAGCACTAGACAGACGGGAGACTCTGGCAGCGCTGGAGAGGAGAAAGGCTCTGGCAGCACTAGACAGACGGGAGACTCTGGCAGCGCTGGAGAGGAGAAAGGCTCTGGCAGCGCTAAACAGGCGGGAGACTCCGGCAGCGCTGGAGAGGAGAAAGGCTCTGGCAGCGCTAGACAGACGGGAGACTCTGGCAGCGCTGGAGAGGAGAAAGGCTCTGGCAGCGCTAAACAGGCGGGAGACTCCGGCAGCGCTGGAGAGGAGGAAGGCTATGGCAGCGCTGGACAGGCGAAGCGCACTGTAGGCCTGGTGCGTGGTGCGTGGTGCTGGCACTGGTGGTACTGGGCTGAGAACACGCAAAGAACACGCAAAGAACACGGAAGCCTGGTGCGGGGAGCTGCCACCGGAGGGCTGGTGTGTGGAGGTGGCACAGGATGGACCGGACCATGAAGGCGTACTGGAGATCTTGAGAGCAGGACTGGCACAGGACCTGCAAGGCTAGGGAGGTGCACAGGAGGTCTTGTGCGTGAGGCTGGCACAATCTTCACCAGCCGACTAACACGCACCTCAGGACGAGTATGGAGCGCTGACCCAGGTGCCATCAAATCCCCGACACGCTCCATCGGGCGAATTCCGTGCCTACTGCACCAACTCCCTCATAACTCTCTCCTGCAATTTCCCCATTAACTCCTTCACAGTCTCTGCTTCGCTCACCTCCAACACCGGCTCTGGTTCTGGTTTCCTCCTTGGCTCCTTACGATAAACAGGGGGAGTTGGCTCAGGTCTGACTCCTGACTCTGCCACACTCTCCCTGTGCCCCCCCCCAATAACTTTTTGGGGCTGACTCTCGGGCTTCCATCCACGCCGCCGTGTTCGTCTCTCCAACTCCATTCTCCTATAACCCTCCTCCCACTGCTCCAGCAAATCCCAGGCGGGCTCCGGCACTCTCCCTGGGTCGACCGCCCACCTGTCTATTTCCTCCCAAGTTGTATAATCCAGACTTTGTTGCTCCTGCTGCCACTGCCTGTCACCACACCACTTGGTCCTGTTGTGGTGGGTGATTCTGTTACGGTTTTCTTCTTCCTCCTCTGAAGAGGAGGTGTAGCAAGGATCGGACCAAAATGCAGCGTGGTAATTTTGATTCATGTTTAATAAGCGAAAACACAAAATACTAAGACCAGGGTGTGACAACAAGCAGACGAATACATCCTAATAGTACCGGTAAAGTTTGTCAAAATGAGTCAAACTATGTTTTTAATTCATCCTCAGGTTGTCAAATATCTATACAATCGATAATATTTCAGCCGGACAATAGCGTAGTCAATAGAAAGTAAAATAACAGATTCTTATTAACTTATAACTTATTCTTTCATCTTTTTTCAGAAAACAAGTCTGAAACCATGTCTAAAGTCTGTTGACATCTAGTGGAAGCCATAGGAGCTGCAATCTGGGAGCTGTTCAATTCATTATTCTATAGCAAAGCATGTGACTGGACAGGGAGGTCAAAAAAGCAATTTCCTGGATGGATTTTCCTTGGGTTTCTGCCTGCCATATCAGTTCTGTTATACTCACAGACATGATTTTAACAGTTTTAGAAACTTCAGAGTGTTTTCTATCCAGGTACACCATGCATATGCATATTCTAGCTTCTGGGCCTGAGAAAGAGGCAGTTTACTTTGGGCATGCCAGATTCTCGACAATTCAGGATACTGCCCCCTAGCCTCATGAAGTTTTAACAGTTCTAACTGTCAGTACCTTAACAGGTTTATCAATAATTGGAAGAAGAAATGGTTAATTAATTAATTAAATCATTAATCAAGTGCAGCATCTGGATGCTCCTCATTAATCACATCAAACCAACAAATATATTTAACATCATCCACATAAGAGTCACAGCAGAATCTTTTTTATGATCTCTTATACACTATTTTAGGCCCAGCTGTTGGAACTTTGGCTTTCCTGCATATAGCCACTATATTGTGATCACTGCATCCAATGGGTACGGATACAGGTTTAGAACAAAGTTCTACAGTATTAGTATAAATGTGATCGATACATGTGGATGATCTCGTTCCTATAGTGTTTTGTAAACACCCTGGTAGTTTGATTAATAACCTGAACCAGATTACAGACGCTGGTTACGTTGAGAAACTTCCTCTTGAGCGGACAACTTGATGAAAACCAGTCAATATTCAGGTCCTCAAGAAAGTAGACCTCTCTGTTTACATCACATACACTGTCAAACATCTTCTCTAAACATTACAGGGATATGGCTCTGAATATATTAAGCAACACCTCCCCCATAAGAATTTCTCTCTTCTGTAGATGTTATATCCTTGTATTGCTACTGATGTATCATCAAATGAATTATCTAAGTGAGTCTCAAAAAGGGCTAATATATGAATGTTATCTGATGTTAGCAAGTTACTGATTTCATGAACCTTATTTCTAAGGCTATATATTAATACGAGCTATTTTCAACCCTTTCCTGGGTAGCCTGGGTAACAAGCAAACAAGCAAACAAGCAAGGGAAAGAAAATACAGTCAACAGTCTATTAATCCATTGGTGTGTGAGTGCTGTTGGGTTGAAGCTACGAACCCATAGGCTTGGCTCTCTCATCCCTTCCAGGCTTCTGGGAGGGAGGGTGGACAATGAGACTGTCATAGCGGATGTAAGCAAATGACTCTATTAAAAGTGAAAGTCACCCAGTAAAATCCTACTTGAGTAAAAGTTTAAAAGTATTTGGTTTTAAATATACTTAAGTATCAAAAGTAAATGTAATTGCAAAAATATACTTAGGTTAGCAAAAGTAAAAGTAAATGTATAATTAATTTCAAATTCCTTATATTAAGCAACCTGACAACACAATTTTAAAAATGTACAGATAGCCAGGGTCACACTTTAGTGAGTCCGCCAGATCAGATGCAGCATCTTTAAGTTTGTGAATTAGACCATTTTCCTGTCCTGCTAAGCATTGAAAATGTAATGAGTGCTTTTGGGTGTCAGGGAAAATGTGTGGAGTAAAAAGCACA
The DNA here is from genome assembly GCF_002021735.2 of Oncorhynchus kisutch. Lineage (NCBI taxonomy): Eukaryota > Metazoa > Chordata > Actinopteri > Salmoniformes > Salmonidae > Oncorhynchus > Oncorhynchus kisutch. The sequence continues at coordinate 49,374,880 of NC_034201.2, forward strand.
TTATTTTCTTTAGGAATGTAGTGGAGTAAAAAGCACAATAATGTCTTTAGGAATGTAGTGGAGTAAAAAGCACAATAATGTCTTTAGGAATGTAGTGGAGTAAAAAGCACAATAATGTCTTTAGGAATGTAGTGGAGTAAAAAGCACAATAATTTCTTTAGGAATGTAGTGGAGTAAAAAGCACAATAATGTCTTTAGGAATGTAGTGGAGTAAAAAGCACAATAATGTCTATAGGAATGTAGTGCCATTCTGGACATAGAGACAATTATATAAGGGATACGGTGCCATTCTGGACATAGAGACAATTATATAGGGGATACGGTGCCATTCTGGACATAGAGACAACTATATAGGGGATACGGTGCCATTCTGGACATAGAGACAATTATATAGGGGACACGGTGCCATTCTGGACATAGAGACAACTATATAGGGGATACGGTGCCATTCTGGACATAGAGACAATTATATAGGGGACACGGTGCCATTCTGGACATAGAGACAATTATATAGGGGACACGGTGCCATTCTGGACATGAATGGCACCGCGCCTGCAGGGTTGAAATATGTTTTCTCTCTTTGTTTACGGAGGTGCTATCCTCAGATAATAGCATCGTTTGCTTTCGCTGAAAAGCCTTTTGAAATCTGACATGTTGGTTTAATCTGACATGTAGCTTTAATTTGTTATCTTACATGTGTGATTTAATGAAAGTTTGAGTTTTTAATAGTCATTTATGTGAATTTGGCGCTCTGCATTTTCCCTGGCTTTTTATCCCAGAGAGGTTGAACAAGAAATTAATACAATTCTGATCTTTTGTCATTATTATGTCACCATAATGTTATTTTGAAAGAGGAAGCAAAATATTTTCAGCATCTCCATCTCCACTGAATGATGTTAATCATTGAATGACTTTAAGGACTGTTTTTAAGGAGGAACTTCTTGATATATTCAAAGAACTATTACCATTATTGTTTTAATCCAGACGAAATGCACACATACTTACAAATGTTTGGTTTTTACCAGATATTGTTTGTTCTGATCAGAGGAGGAAATGTACTACAAGTAATAAAACAATTTGAAACATCCAAGAAAACCAAGCCTGGTCTTCATAGAACATTTTTTAAAGACTTTTTGATAAAGTGTGAGTATAATTTTTATATACATGACTATTTCAATTTTGGGGGAATCTCTTATACAGTTCGTTTAAAGCTATGTATAGAAACCCCAGGTGTATATAGTAAATAATGGTTACTTCTCAGAAACTTCTCAGAACAAGTGTCAATGACTCAAGTTCCCTCATAAGTCCTGCTTTCAAGTAAAAACTAAAGCAGGAAGTACCAGTGACTCGCTCAATACGGAAGTAGTCCCTGGTCTCATTGAGGATTTAGAGCACTTTTCCAGTCTCTCTGGACTAAAACCCAATTATCATATTATTATTATTATTCATATTACATATTGGATCATTAAAAGACACAAACTTCTCATTACCCTGAAGTTAACAACATATACAATGGGTTGATGGTGAAGTAGACTTGCTACTCATATCCCTAAAGATATAACGTCATTTACCACAACAAATTAAAATAGAACGTTTGTGAAAATAGGAACCTGCAACAATGTCGATTTATGTAAAAATCTAAGTCTTTATTTACTTATTTTTTTTGCAACCTCCAGATGATTTTTTTTATTTTTTATCATATGAGCAAAACATATTTAACTTTATTTGAAAAGCTAAGTCAGACCAAAATTAAGCGTATTTATAATCCCAACAGGTTCTCCAGTAGATTATTTAGAAAGACTCATCCTGTATTTTTTTTTGCCTCTATATAGATGTCTCATTTTTCTTTAATTGAAATTTAAACTTTGTTCAAAGTATCGTACTTTCATAAACAAGCCACAAAAAGAGGGTTACAAATTCAAATGTTTTCCTCCAGAAAAGACAAATATTACAATAAATATTATGGTTGAACTCAAATATACAGATTGATAAATGTTTAAATAATGGTATTATATTTATTAATGATATTACGAATAGGAATGGTGAAGTATGTACAGTATGGAAAAATATGTACAGTATATGGGAATGTCTGCTGAATCCAAAAGTACATTTTTACTATTTTCTACATTGTCGAATAATAGTGAAGACATCAAAATTATGAAAAAAATCCTGGAATCATGTAGTAACCCAAAAAAAATCTAAATATTTTTTTTATCATTGAGATTCTTCAAAGTAGCCACACTTTGCCTTGATGACAGCTTTGCAAACTCTTGGCATTCTCTCAACCAGCTTCAGACATGGAATGCTTTTCCAACAGTCTTGAACGAGTTCCCACATATGCTGAGCACCTCTTGGCTGCTTTTCCTTCACTCTGCGGTCCAACTCATCCCAAAGGTCTCTAATTTGGACTCATCAGACTAAAGAACAGATTTCCACCGGTCTAATGTCCATTGCTCATGTTTCGTGGCCTAAGCAAGTCTCTTCTTCTCATTCGTGTCCTTTAGTAGTGTTTTCTTTGCAGCCATTTGACCATAAAGGCCTGATTCACGCAGTCTCCTCTGAACAGTTGATGTTGAGATGTGTCTGTTACTTGAACTCTGTGAAACATTTATTTGGGCTGCATTTTCTGAGGCTGGTAACTCTAATGAACTTATCCTCTGCAGCAGAGGTAACTCTGGGTCTTCCTTTCCTGTGGCGGTCCTCATGAGAGACAGTTAACTCTAATGAACTTATCCTCTGCAGCAGAGGTAACTCTGGGTCTTCCTTTCCTGTGGCGGTCCTCATGAGAGCCAGTTTCATCATAGCGCTTGATGGTTTTTTGCGACTGCACTTGAAGAAACTTTAAAAATTCTTCAAGTCTTAAAGTAATGATAGACTGTAGTTTCTCTTTGCTTATTTGAGCTGTTCTTGTCATAATATGGACTTGGTATTTTACAAAATAGGGCTATCTTCTGTATACCACCCCTACCTTGTCACAACACAACTGATAGGCTCAAACGCATTCATTTTTAACAAGGCACACCTGTTAATTGAAAGTAATTCCAGGTGACTACCTCATGAAGCTGGTTGAGAGAATGCAAACAGTGTGCAAAACTGTTAAAAAGGCAACTACTTTGAAGCCTCTTTCTCTCTCTCTCTCTCTCTCTCTCTCTCTCTCTCTCTCTCTCTCTCTCTCATATTAATTATTTGATGATGTTGTGAACCGGCTGATAAACAGTGTTTGGTGTTAATTGAGGTGGCTGATAATTGCTCTTAATTATGCTTTTTGTATCGAGGTAACAGGTTCATTTCTACGCTATGCCAAATATGCTTTCAGAGGCCAGAACAGTCCACCGAGGCTAATGTAACGATGTGACACGGCTAGCTAGTTAGCGGTGGTGCGCGCTAAATAGCGTTTCAATCGGTGACGTCACTTGTTCTGAGACCTTGATTGATGTGTGCAGAGGGTCCCTGGTTCGCGCCCGGGTATGGGCGAGGGGGACGGTCTAAAGTTATACTGTTACACTAAACACACACACACACACACACACACACACACACACACACACACACACACACACACACACACACACACACACACACACACACACACACACACACACACACACACACACACACACACACAGATACAGTTGTATCAGTATAAGTCGGATGTTTACATACACTTAGGTTGGAGACATTAAAACTAGTTTTTCAACCACTCCTCAAATTTCTTGTTAGCAAACTATAGTTTTGGCAAGTCGGTTAGGACATCTACTTTGTGCATGGCACAAGTTTTTCCAACAATTGTTTAAAAAACTGAATATTTCAGTGGGTCAGAAGTTTACATCAGAAGTTTACATACACTAAGTTGACTGTGCCTTTAAACAGCTTGGAAAACTCCAGAAAAGGATGTTATGGCTTTAGAAGCCTCTGAGAGGCTAATTGACACCATTTGAATCAATTAGAGGTGCACCTGTGGATATATTTTAAGGCCTACCTTCAAACTCAGTGCCTCTTTGCTTGACATCATGGAAAAATCTAAAGAAACTAGCCAAGTCCTCAGATAAAAATATCTAGACGTCCACATGTCTGGTTCATTACTGCTTGTGCTTGTGTTTCTCAATAAGCAATGTAGTTTTGATTGTGGTGTAATTTGTTTAATTCCGATTAATTGGATGTTCTGGTCCTGAGGCTTCAGTGTGTTAGTAGAACAGGTATGTGAACTTATCCCTTATATGAGAGGGGGTCACTGTATTTTAGATGTTTACAAAACTTAATTGCTCTTTTTTGAGTTTTTATTATTAGTGGATATTGGCCTAACTCTGCCCTGCATGAATTGTTTGTAGTTTTCCTCTGGACATGTAGACATCTGTCTACATGAATGGGAGTGGGTATAAGTAGTGAATAGGAGTGGGTATAAGTAGTGAATAGGAGTGGGTATAAGTAGTGAATAGTAGTGGGTATAAGTAGTGAATAGGAGTGGGTATAAGTAGTGAATAGGAGTGGGTATAAGTAGTGAATAGGAGTGGGTATAAGTCGTGAATAGGAGTGGGTATAAGTAGTGAATAGGAGTGGGTATAAGTAGTGAATAGTAGTAGGTATAAGTAGTGAATAGGACTGGGTATAAGTAGTGAATAGGAGTGGGTATAAGTAGTGAATAGTAGTGGGTATAAGTAGTGAATAGTAGTGGGTATAAGTAGTGAATAGGAGTGGGTATAAGTAGTGAATAGGAGTGGGTATAAGTAGTGAATAGAAGTGGGTATAAGTAGTGAATAGGAGTGGGTATAAGTAGTGAATAGGAATGGGTATAAGTAGTGAATATGAGTGGGTATAAGTAGTGGGTATAAGTAGTGAATAGAAGTCGGTATAAGTAGTGAATAGAAGTGGGTATAAGTAGTGAATATGAGTGGGTATAAGTACTGAATAGCAGTGGGTATAAGTAGTGAATAGGAGTGGGTATAAGTAGTGAATAGGAGTGGGTATAAGTAGTGAATAGGAATGGATATAAGTAGTGAATATGAGTGAGTATAAGTAGTGAATAGAAGTGGGTATAAGTAGTGAATAGGAGTGGGTATAAGTAGTGAATAGGAGTGGGTATAAGTAGTGAATATGAGTGGGTATAAGTAGTGAATAGGAATGGGTATAAGTAGTGAATAGGAATGGGTATAAGTAGTGAATAGAAGTGGGTATAAGTACTGAATAGCAGTGGGTATAAGTAGTGAATAGGAGTGGGTATAAGTAGTGAATAGGAGTGGGTATAAGTAGTGAATAGGAATGGGTATAAGTAGTGAATATGAGTGGGTATAAGTAGTGAATAGTAGTGGGTATAAGTAGTGGGTATAAGTAGTGAATAGAAGTCGGTATAAGTAGTGAATAGAAGTGGGTATAAGTAGTGAATAGAAGTGGGTATAAGTACTGAATAGCAGTGGGTATAAGTAGTGAATAGGAGTGGGTATAAGTAGTGAATATGAGTGGGTATAAGTAGTGAATAGGAATGGGTATAAGTAGTGAATAGGAATGGGTATAAGTAGTGAATAGAAGTGGGTATAAGTACTGAATAGCAGTGGGTATAAGTAGTGAATAGGAGTGGGTATAAGTAGTGAATAGGAGTGGGTATAAGTAGTGAATAGGAATGGGTATAAGTAGTGAATATGAGTGGGTATAAGTAGTGAATAGTAGTGGGTATAAGTAGATGGTATAAGTAGTGAATAGGAGTGGGTATAAGTAGTGAAAAGGAATGGGTATAAGTAGTGAATAGGAGTGGGTATAAGTAGTGAATAGTAGTGGGTATAAGTAGTGAATAGGAGTGGGTATAAGTAGTGAATAGGAGTGGGTATAAGTAGTGAATAGAAGTGGGTATAAGTAGTGAATAGGAGTGGGTATAAGTAGTGAATAGGAGTGGGTATAAGTAGTGAATAGGAATGGGTATAAGTAGTGAATAGCAGTGGGTATAAGTAGTGAATAGGAATGGGTATAAGTAGTGAATATGAGTGGGTATAAGTAGTGAATAGGAATGGGTATAAGTAGTGAATATGAGTGGGTATAAGTAGTGAATAGGAGTGGGTATAAGTAGTGGGTATAAGTAGTGAATAGAAGTCGGTATAAGTAGTGAATAGAAGTGGGTATAAGTAGTGAATATGAGTGGGTATAAGTACTGAATAGCAGTGGGTATAAGTAGTGAATAGGAGTGGGTATAAGTAGTGAATAGGAGTGGGTATAAGTAGTGAATAGTAGTGGGTATAAGTAGTGAATAGGAGTGGGTATAAGTAGTGAATAGGAGTGGGTATAAGTAGTGAATAGAAGTGGGTATAAGTAGTGAATAGGAGTGGGTATAAGTAGTGAATAGGAGTGGGTATAAGTAGTGAATATGAGTGGGTATAAGTAGTGAATAGGAATGGGTATAAGTAGTGAATAGGAATGGGTATAAGTAGTGAATAGAAGTGGGTATAAGTACTGAATAGCAGTGGGTATAAGTAGTGAATAGGAGTGGGTATAAGTAGTGAATAGGAGTGGGTATAAGTAGTGGGTATAAGTAGTGAATAGAAGTCGGTATAAGTAGTGAATAGAAGTGGGTATAAGTAGTGAATATGAGTGGGTATAAGTAGTGAATAGTAGTGGGTATAAGTAGTGGGTATAAGTAGTGAATAGAAGTCGGTATAAGTAGTGAATAGAAGTGGGTATAAGTAGTGAATAGAAGTGGGTATAAGTACTGAATAGCAGTGGGTATAAGTAGTGAATAGGAGTGGGTATAAGTAGTGAATATGAGTGGGTATAAGTAGTGAATAGGAATGGGTATAAGTAGTGAATAGGAATGGGTATAAGTAGTGAATAGAAGTGGGTATAAGTACTGAATAGCAGTGGGTATAAGTAGTGAATAGGAGTGGGTATAAGTAGTGAATAGGAGTGGGTATAAGTAGTGAATAGGAATGGGTATAAGTAGTGAATATGAGTGGGTATAAGTAGTGAATAGTAGTGGGTATAAGTAGATGGTATAAGTAGTGAATAGGAGTGGGTATAAGTAGTGAAAAGGAATGGGTATAAGTAGTGAATAGGAGTGGGTATAAGTAGTGAATAGTAGTGGGTATAAGTAGTGAATAGGAGTGGGTATAAGTAGTGAATAGGAGTGGGTATAAGTAGTGAATAGAAGTGGGTATAAGTAGTGAATAGGAGTGGGTATAAGTAGTGAATAGGAGTGGGTATAAGTAGTGAATAGGAATGGGTATAAGTAGTGAATAGCAGTGGGTATAAGTAGTGAATAGGAATGGGTATAAGTAGTGAATATGAGTGGGTATAAGTAGTGAATAGGAATGGGTATAAGTAGTGAATATGAGTGTGTATAAGTAGTGAATAGGAGTGGGTATAAGTAGTGGGTATAAGTAGTGAATAGAAGTCGGTATAAGTAGTGAATAGAAGTGGGTATAAGTAGTGAATATGAGTGGGTATAAGTACTGAATAGCAGTGGGTATAAGTAGTGAATAGGAGTGGGTATAAGTAGTGAATAGGAGTGGGTATAAGTAGTGAATAGTAGTGGGTATAAGTAGTGAATAGGAGTGGGTATAAGTAGTGAATAGGAGTGGGTATAAGTAGTGAATAGAAGTGGGTATAAGTAGTGAATAGGAGTGGGTATAAGTAGTGAATAGGAGTGGGTATAAGTAGTGAATAGGAATGGGTATAAGTAGTGAATAGCAGTGGGTATAAGTAGTGAATAGGAATGGGTATAAGTAGTGAATATGAGTGGGTATAAGTAGTGAATAGGAATGGGTATAAGTAGTGAATATGAGTGGGTATAAGTAGTGAATAGGAGTGGGTATAAGTAGTGGGTATAAGTAGTGAATAGAAGTCGGTATAAGTAGTGAATAGAAGTGGGTATAAGTAGTGAATATGAGTGGGTATAAGTACTGAATAGCAGTGGGTATAAGTAGTGAATAGGAGTGGGTATAAGTACTGAATAGGAGTGGGTATAAGTAGTGAATAGGAATGGATATAAGTAGTGAATATGAGTGAGTATAAGTAGTGAATAGAAGTGGGTATAAGTAGTGAATAGGAGTGGGTATAAGTAGTGAATAGAAGTGGGTATAAGTAGTGAATAGGAGTGGGTATAAGTAGTGAATATGAGTAGGTATAAGTAGTGAATAGGAATGGGTATAAGTAGTGAATAGGAATGGGTATAAGTAGTGAATAGAAGTGGGTATAAGTACTGAATAGCAGTGGGTATAAGTAGTGAATAGGAGTGGGTATAAGTAGTGAATAGGAGTGGGTATAAGTAGTGAATAGGAATGGGTATAAGTAGTGAATATGAGTGGGTATAAGTAGTGAATAGTAGTGGGCATATGTAGATGGTATAAGTAGTGAATAGAAGTGGGTATAAGTAGCGAATAGAAGTGGGTATAAGTAGTGAATAGAAGTGGGTATAAGTAGTGAATATGAGTGGGTATAAGTACTGAATAGCAGTGGGTATAAGTAGTGAATAGTAGTGGGTATAAGTAATGAATAAGAGTGGGTATAAGTAGTGAATAGGAGTGGGTATAAGTAGTGGGTATAAGTAGTGAATATGAGTGGGTATAAGTAGTGAATAGGAGTGGGTATAAGTAGTGAATAGGAGTGGTATAAGTAGTGAATAGTAGTGGGTATAAGTAGTGAATGGTCGTGGGTATAAGTAGTGAATATGAGTGGGTATAAGTAGTGAATAGTAGTGGTTATAAGTAGATGGTATAAATAGTGAATAGAAGTGGGTATAAGTAGTGAATAGAAGTGGGTATAAGTAGTGAATAGAAGTGGGTATAAGTAGTGAATAGGAGTGGGTATAAGTAGTGAATAGAAGTGGGTATAAGTAGTGAATAGGAGTGGGTATAAGTAGTGAATATGAGTGTGTATAAGTAGTGAATAGGAATGGGTATAAGTAGTGAATAGGAATGGGTATAAGTAGTGAATAGAAGTGGGTATAAGTACTGAATAGCAGTGGGTATAAGTAGTGAATAGGAGTGGGTATAAGTAGTGAATAGGAGTGGGTATAAGTAGTGAATAGGAATGGGTATAAGTACTGAATATGAGTGGGTATAAGTAGTGAATAGTAGTGGGTATAAGTAGTGGGTATAAGTAGTGAATAGAAGTCGGTATAAGTAGTGAATAGAATCAAATCAAATCAAATCAAATTTATTTATATAGCCCTTCGTACATCTGCTGATATCTCAAAGTGCTGTACAGAAACCCAGCCTAAAACCCCAAACAGCAAGCAATGCAGGTGGAGAAGCACGGCGGCTAGGAAAAACTCCCTAGAAAGGCCAATACCTAGGAAGAAACCTAGAGAGGAACCAGGCTATGTGGGGTGGCCAGTCCTCTTCTGGCTGTGCCGGGTGGAGATTATAACAGAACATGGTCAAGATGTTCAATGTTCATAAATGACCAGCATGGTCGAATAATAATAAGGCAGAACAGTTGAAACTAGAGCAGCAGCACAGTCAGGTGGAAGTTGAAACTGGAGCAGCAGCATGGCCAGGTAGACTGGGGACAGCAAGGAGTCATCATGTCAGGTAGTCCTGGGGCATGGTCCTAGGGCTCAGGTCAGTTGAAACTGGAACAGCAGCATGGCCAGGTGGACTGGGGACAGCAAGGAGTCATCATGTCAGGTAGTCCTGGGGCATGGTCCTAGGGCTCAGGTCCTCCGAGAGAGAGAAAGAAAGAGAGAAGGAGAGAATTAGAGAACGCACACTTAGATTCACACAGGACACCGAATAGGACAGGAGAAGTACTCCAGATATAACAAACTGACCCCAGCCCCCCGACACATAAACTACTGCAGCATAAATACTGGAGGCTGAGACAGGAGGGGTCAGGGAACACTGTGGCCCCATCCGAGGACACCCCCGGACAGGGCCAAACAGGAAGGATATAACCCCACCCACTTTGCCAAAGCACAGCCCCCACACCACTAGGGAAGTGGGTATAAGTAGTGAATATGAGTGGGTATAAGTACTGAATAGCAGTGGGTATAAGTAGTGAATAGGAGTGGGTATAAGTAGTGAATAGGAGTGGGCATAAGTAGTGAATAGGAATGGATATAAGTAGTGAATATGAGTGAGTATAAGTAGTGAATAGAAGTGGGTATAAGTAGAGAATAGGAGTGGGTATAAGTAGTGAATAGAAGTGGGTATAAGTAGTGAATAGGAGTGGGTGTAAGTAGTGAATATGAGTGGGTATAAGTAGTGAATAGGAATGGGTATAATAGTGAATAGGAATGGGTATAAGTAGTGAATAGAAGTTGGTATAAGTACTGAATAGCAGTGGGTATAAGTAGTGAATAGGAGTGGGTATAAGTAGTGAATAGGAGTGGGTATAAGTAGTGAATAGGAATGGGTATAAGTAGTGAATATGAGTGGGTATAAGTAGTGAATAGTAGTGGGTATAAGTAGATGGTATAAGTAGTGAATAGAAGTGGGTATAAGTAGTGAATAGAAGTGGGTATAAGTAGTGAATAGGAGTGGGTATAAGTAGTGAATAGTAGTAGGTATAAGTAGTGAATAGGACTGGGTATAAGTAGTGAATAGGAGTGGGTATAAGTAGTGAATAAGAGTGGGTATAAGTAGTGAATAGGAGTGGGTATAAGTAGTGAATAGGAGTGGGTATAAGTAGTGAATAGAAGTGGGTATAAGTAGTGAATAGGAGTGGGTATAAGTAGTGAATAGGAATGGGTATAAGTAGTGAATAGCAGTGGGTATAAGTAGTGAATAGGAGTGGGTATAAGTAGTGAATAGGAGTGGGTATAAGTAGTGAATAGGAATGGGTATAAGTAGTGAATAGGAGTGGGTATAAGTAGTGAATAGTAGTGGGTATAAGTAGTGGGTATAAGTAGTGAATAGAAGTCGGTATAAGTAGTGAATAGGAGTGGGTATAAGTAGTGAATAGGAATGGATATAAGTAGTGAATATGAGTGAGTATAAGTAGTGAATAGAAGTGGGTATAAGTAGTGAATAGGAGTGGGTATAAGTAGTGAATAGAAGTGGGTATAAGTAGTGAATAGGAGTGGGTGTAAGTAGTGAATATGAGTGGGTATAAGTAGTGAATAGGAATGGGTATAAGTAGTGAATATGAGTGGGTATAAGTAGTGAATAGTAGTGGGTATAAGTAGATGGTATAAGTAGTGAATAGAAGTGGGTATAAGTAGTGAATAGGAGTGGGTATAAGTAGTGAATATGAGTAGGTATAAGTAGTGAATAGGAATGGGTATAAGTAGTGAATAGGAATGGGTATAAGTAGTGAATAGAAGTGGGTATAAGTACTGAATAGCAGTGGGTATAAGTAGTGAATAGGAGTGGGTATAAGTAGTGAATAGGAGTGGGTATAAGTAGTGAATAGGAATGGGTATAAGTAGTGAATATGAGTGGGTATAAGTAGTGAATGGTGGTGGGCATAAGTAGATGGTATACGTAGTGAATAGAAGTGGGTATAAGTAGTGAATAGAAGTGGGTATAAGTAGTGAATAGAAGTGGGTATAAGTAGTGAATATGAGTGGGTATAAGTACTGAATAGCAGTGGGTATAAGTAGTGAATAGTAGTGGGTATAAGTAATTAATAAGAGTGGGTATAAGTAGTGAATAGGAGTGGGTATAAGTAGTGGGTATAAGTAGTGAATATGAGTGGGTATAAGTAGTGAATAGGAGTGGGTATAAGTAGTGAATAGGAGTGGTATAAGTAGTGAATAGTAGTGGGTATAAGTAGTGAATGGTCGTGGGTATAAGTAGTGAATATGAGTGGGTATAAGTAGTGAATAGTAGTGGGTATAAGTAGATGGTATAAGTAGTGAATAGAAGTGGGTATAAGTAGTGAATAGAAGTGGGTATAAGTAGTGAATAGAAGTGGGTATAAGTAGTGAATAGGAGTGGGTATAAGTAGTGAATAGAAGTGGGTATAAGTAGTGAATAGGAGTGGGTATAAGTAGTGAATAGGAGTGGGTATAAGTAGTGAATAGGAATGGGTATAAGTAGTGAATATGAGTGGGTATAAGTAGTGAATAGGAATGGGTATAAGTAGTGAATATGAGTGGGTATAAGTAGTGAATAGGAGTGGGTATAAGTAGTGGGTATAAGTAGTGAATAGAAGTCGGTATAAGTAGTGAATAGAAGTGGGTATAAGTAGTGAATATGAGTGGGTATAAGTACTGAATAGCAGTGGGTATAAGTAGTGAATAGGAGTGGGTATAAGTAGTGAATAGGAGTGGGTATAAGTAGTGAATAGGAATGGATATAAGTAGTGAATATGAGTGGGTATAAGTAGTGAATAGGAGTGGGTATAAGTAGTGGGTATAAGTAGTGAATAGAAGTCGGTATAAGTAGTGAATAGAAGTGGGTATAAGTAGTGAATATGAGTGGGTATAAGTACTGAATAGCAGTGGGTATAAGTAGTGAATATGAGTGGGTATAAGTAGTGAATAGGAGTGGGTATAAGTAGTGGGTATAAGTAGTGAATAGAAGTCGGTATAAGTAGTGAATAGAAGTGGGTATAAGTAGTGAATATGAGTGGGTATAAGTACTGAATAGCAGTGGGTATAAGTAGTGAATATGAGTGAGTATAAGTAGTGAATAGAAGTGGGTATAAGTAGTGAATAGGAGTGGGTATAAGTAGTGAATAGAAGTGGGTATAAGTAGTGAATAGAAGTGGGTATAAGTAGTGAATAGGAGTGGGTATAAGTAGTGAATATGAGTGGGTATAAGTAGTGAATAGGAATTGGTATAAGTAGTGAATAGAAGTGGGTATAAGTACTGAATAGCAGTGGGTATAAGTAGTGAATAGGAGTGGGTATAAGTAGTGAATAGGAGTGGGTATAAGTAGTGAATAGGAATGGGTATAAGTAGTGAATATGAGTGGGTATAAGTAGTGAATAGTAGTGGGCATAAGTAGATGGTATAAGTAGTGAATAGAAGTGGGTATAAGTAGTGAATAGAAGTGGGTATAAGTAGTGAATAGGAGTGGGTATAAGTAGTGAATAGGAATGGATATACGTAGTGAATATGAGTGAGTATAAGTAGTGAATAGAAGTGGGTATAAGTAGTGAACAGGAGTGGGTATAAGTAGTGAATAGAAGTGGGTATAAGTAGTGAATAGGAGTGGGTGTAAGTAGTGAATATGAGTGGGTATAAGTAGTGAATAGGAATGGGTATAAGTAGTGAATAGGAATGGGTATAAGTAGTGAATAGAAGTGGGTATAAGTACTGAATAGCAGTGGGTATAAGTAGTGAATAGGAGTGGGTATAAGTAGTGAATAGGAGTGGTATAAGTAGTGAATAGGAATGGGTATAAGTAGTGAATATGAGTGGGTATAAGTAGTGAATAGTAGTGGGTATAAGTAGATGGTATAAGTAGTGAATAGAAGTGGGTATAAGTAGTGAATAGAAGTGGGTATAAGTAGTGAATAGGAGTGGGTATAAGTAGTGAATAGTAGTAGGTATAAGTAGTGAATAGGACTGGGTATAAGTAGTGAATAGGAGCGGGTATAAGTAGTGAATAAGAGTGGGTATAAGTAGTGAATAGGAGTGGGTATAAGTAGTGAATAGGAGTGGGTATAAGTAGTGAATAGAAGTGGGTATAAGTAGTGAATAGGAGTGGGTATAAGTAGTGAATAGGAATGGGTATAAGTAGTGAATAGCAGTGGGTATAAGTAGTGAATAGGAGTGGGTATAAGTAGTGAATAGGAGTGGGTATAAGTAGTGAATAGGAATGGGTATAAGTAGTGAATATGAGTGGGTATAAGTAGTGAATAGTAGTGGGTATAAGTAGTGGGTATAAGTAGTGAATAGAAATCGGTATAAGTAGTGAATAGAAGTGGGTATAAGTAGTGAATATGAGTGGGTATAAGTACTGAATAGCAGTGGGTATAAGTAGTGAATAGGAGTGGGTATAAGTAGTGAATAGGAGTGGGTATAAGTAGTGAATAGGAATGGATATAAGTAGTGAATATGAGTGAGTATAAGTAGTGAATAGAAGTGGGTATAAGTAGTGAATAGGAGGGGGTATAAGTAGTGAATAGAAGTGGGTATAAGTAGTGAATAGGAGTGGGTATAAGTAGTGAATATGAGTGGGTATAAGTAGTGAATAGGAATGGGTATAAGTAGTGAATAGGAATGGGTATAAGTAGTGAATAGAAGTGGGTATAAGTACTGAATAGCAGTGGGTATAAGTAGTGAATAGGAGTGGGTATAAGTAGTGAATAGGAGTGGGTATAAGTAGTGAATAGGAATGGGTATAAGTAGTGAATATGAGTGGGTATAAGTAGTGAATAGTAGTGGGCATAAGTAGATGGTATAAGTAGTGAATAGTGGTGGGCATAAGTAGATGGTATAAGTAGTGAATAGAAGTGGGTATAAGTAGTGAATAGAAGTGGGTATAAGTAGTGAATAGAAGTGGGTATAAGTAGTGAATATGAGTGGGTATAAGTACTGAATAGCAGTGGGTATAAGTAGTGAATAGTAGTGGGTATAAGTAATGAATAAGAGTGGGTATAAGTAGTGAATAGGAGTGGGTATAAGTAGTGGGTATAATTAGTGAATATGAGTGGGTATAAGTAGTGAATAGGAGTGGGTATAAGTAGTGAATAGGAGTGGTATAAGTAGTGAATAGTAGTGGGTATAAGTAGTGAATGGTCGTGGGTATAAGTAGTGAATATGAGTGGGTATAAGTAGTGAATAGTAGTGGGTATAAGTAGATGGTATAAGTAGTGAATAGAAGTGGGTATAAGTAGTGAATAGAAGTGGGTATAAGTAGTGAATAGAAGTGGGTATAAGTAGTGAATATGAGTGTGTATAAGTACTGAATAGCAGTGGGTATAAGTAGTGAATAGTAGTGGGTATAAGTAGTGAATAAGAGTGGGTATAAGTAGTGAATAGGAGTGGGTATAAGTAGTGGGTATAAGTAGTGAATAGGAGTGGGTATAAGTAGTGAATAGGAGTGGGTATAAGTAGTGAATAGGAGTGGTATAAGTAGTGAATAGTAGTGGGTATAAGTAGTGAATGGTCGTGGGTATAAGTAGTGAATAGGAGAGGGTATAAGTAGTGAATAGGAGAGGGTATAAGTAGTGAATAGGAGTGGGTATAAGTAGTGAATAGGAGTGGGTATAAGTAGTGAATAGGAGTGGAAAGGGGAAACAGCAATCTGGTGCCCGACGGGCATTGGTTGATGCATGCAACGTCTGAGCAGGGGAACATGACCATAGGCTAACTTGATTAATAAAAAATTATTGGAGAAGAAAATAAGAATTAAAATGCTAGTTCTGGAAGAGTAGGCCGTCGTTGTAAATAAGAATTGGAACTGACTTGTCTAGTTTAAAATAAAATATGTAAAATAAAACCTCTCACACGTCTGAAGTGACAAAGAGTTGTCTGTGTTTTGTAATCTTTTTATTTTACCATGTTGTCCTACTACTTTTTTAATTGTTTAACGTTAAGATAACTGTTAATGAATAGTTCTATAAGAAAATGACAGCAGATCTTACAGTAGATATTTACAGTCGTATGAAAAAGTTTGGGCACCCCTGGCAATTTCCATGATTTCCATTCATAAATAATTGGGTGTTTGGGTCAGCAATTTCATTTTGATCTATCAAATAACCGATGGACACAGTAATATTTCAGTCGTGAAATGAGGTTTATTTGATTAACAGAAAATGTGCAATATGCATCAAAACTTAATTAGACAGGTGCATAAATTTGGGCACCCCAATAGAAAAATCACATCACTATTTAGTAGAGCCTCCTTTTGCTAAAATAACAGCCTCTAGCTGCTTCCCATAGCCTCTAATGAGTGTCTGGATTCTGGATGAAGGTATTTTGGACCATTCCTCCTTACAAAACATCTCCAGTTCAGTTAGGTTTGATGGTTGCCGAGCATGGACAGCCCGCTTCAAATCATCCCTCAGATTCTCAATGATATTCAGGTCTGGGGACTGGGATGGCCATTCCAGAACATTGTACTTGTTCCTCTGCATAAATGCCCGGGTAGATTTTGAGGAGGGTTTTGGGTCAGTGTCTTGTTGAAATATTCAGCCCCGGCGTAACTTCCACTTTGTGACTGATTCTTCAACATTATTCCCAAGAATCTGCTGATATTGAGTGGAATCCATGCGACCCTCAACTTTGACAAGATTCCCAGTACCGGCACTGGCCACACAGCCCCACAGCATGATGGAACCCCCACCAAATTTAACTGGGGGTAGCAAGTGTTTTTCTTGGAACGCTGTGTTCTTTTGCTGCCATGCATAACGTCCCTTGTTATGACCAAATAACTCAATCTTTGTTTCATCAGTCCACAGCACCTTATTCCAAAATGAAGCTGGCTTGTCCAAATGTGTGTTTGCATTCCTCAAGCGACTCTGTTTGTGGCGTGTGTGCAGAAAAGGCTTCTTCCGCATCACTCTCCCATACAGCTTCTCCTTGTGCAAAGTGCTCTGAATTGTTGAACGATGCACAGTGACACCATCTGCAGCAAGATGATGTTGTAGGTCTTTGGAGGTGGTCTGTGGGCTGTTTTTGACCGTTCTCACCATCCTTCGCCTCTCCGATATTTTACTTGGCCTGCCACTTCTGGCCTTAACAAGAACTGTGCCTGTGGTCTTCCATTTCCTCACTATGTTCCTCACAGTGGACACTGACAGCTTAAATCAGGTCCTTGACACTCAGGTCCTTGTCTCTCAGGTCCTTGTCTCTCAGGTCCTTGTCTCTCAGGTCCTTGTCACTCAGGTCCTTGTCTCTCAGGTCCAGCTCTCTCAGGTCCTTGTCACTCAGGTCCTTGTCTCTCAGGTCCAGCCCTCTCAGGTCCTTGTCTCTCAGGTCCTTGTCTCTCAGGTCCTTGTCACTCAGGTCCTTGTCACTCAGGTCCTTGTCTCTCAGGTCCAGCTCTCTCAGGTCCTTGTCTCTCAGGTCCTTGTCACTCAGGTCCTTGTCTCTCAGGTCCAGCTCTCTCAGGTCCTTGTCTCTCAGGTCCTTGTCACTCAGGTCCTTGTCTCTCAGGTCCAGCTCTCTCAGGTCCTTGTCTCTCAGGTGTGAAGAGTTTGAAATACACGTAACAAACTAATAATACAAGTAACAATCTTCTTGACATCATTGAAGATGTAGTTATTTTACAGTTTTTGGGTTCTGTTCCCTGAGCTAAACTTTTTGGGTTCTGTTCCCTGAGCTAAACTCAGAAAAAAAAATGTAGAGCCGGTTCACTTTATTTGTGGCAGTTTTTACCCCATATCCATGTTGTGCCATTTTTTTACAGCCTGGTACGGGGTTACCTTCAAAACAACACCCCTGAAGCTCAAACGCTTCGGCCTGGAATGTCAGTTTTATGAGAAGACCTCTTCGAAATGAGCCTTTCCGTATCAGAGAGTTCAGAGTTGACCCAGACTGGTGGAGGTGACCTCTTCCAAATGAGCCTTTCCGTATCAGAGAGTTCAGAGTTGACCCAGACTGGTGGAGGTGACCTCTTCCAAATGAGCCTTTCCGTATCAGAGAGTTCAGAGTTGACCCAGACTGGTGGAGGTGACCTCTTCCAAATGAGCCTTTCCGTATCAGAGAGTTCAGAGTTGACCCAGACTGGTGGAGGTGACCTCTTCCAAATGAGCCTTTCCGTATCAGAGAGTTCAGAGTTGACCCAGACTGGTGGAGGTGACCTCTTCCAAATGAGCCTTTCCGTATCAGAGAGTTCAGAGTTGACCCAGACTGGTGGAGGTGACCTCTTCCAAATGAGCCTTTCCGTATCAGAGAGTTCAGAGTTGACCCAGACTGGTGGAGGTGACCTCTTCCAAATGAGCCTTTCCGTATCAGAGAGTTCAGAGTTGACCCAGACTGGTGGAGGTGACCTCTTCCAAATGAGCCTTTCCGTATCAGAGAGTTCAGAGTTGACCCAGACTGGTGGAGGTGACCTCTTCCAAATGAGCCTTTCCGTATCAGAGAGTTCAGAGTTGACCCAGACTGGTGGAGGTGACCTCTTCCAAATGAGCCTTTCCGTATCAGAGAGTTCAGAGTTGACCCAGACTGGTGGAGGTGACCTCTTCGAAATGAGCCTTTCCGTATCAGAGAGTTCAGAGTTGACCCAGACTGGTGGAGGTGACCTCTTCGAAATGAGCCTTTCCGTATCAGAGAGTTCAGAGTTGACCCAGACTGGTGGAGGTGACCTCTTCCAAATGAGCCTTTCCGTATCAGAGAGTTCAGAGTTGACCCAGACTGGTGGAGGTGACCTCTTCCAAATGAGCCTTTCCGTATCAGAGAGTTCAGAGTTGACCCAGACTGGTGGAGGTGACCTCTTCCAAATGAGCCTTTCCGTATCAGAGAGTTCAGAGTTGACCCAGACTGGTGGAGGTGACCTCTTCCAAATGAGCCTTTCCGTATCAGAGAGTTCAGAGTTGACCCAGACTGGTGGAGGTGACCTCTTCCAAATGAGCCTTTCCGTATCAGAGAGTTCAGAGTTGACCCAGACTGGTGGAGGTGACCTCTTCCAAATGAGCCTTTCCGTATCAGAGAGTTCAGAGTTGACCCAGACTGGTGGAGGTGACCTCTTCCAAATGAGCCTTTCCGTATCAGAGAGTTCAGAGTTGACCCAGACTGGTGGAGGTGACCTCTTCCAAATGAGCCTTTCCGTATCAGAGAGTTCAGAGTTGACCCAGACTGGTGGAGGTGACCTCTTCGAAATGAGCCTTTCCGTATCAGAGAGTTCAGAGTTGACCCAGACTGGTGGAGGTGACCTCTTCCAAATGAGCCTTTCCGTATCAGAGAGTTCAGAGTTGACCCAGACTGGTGGAGGTGACCTCTTCGAAATGAGCCTTTCCGTATCAGAGAGTTCAGAGTTGACCCAGACTGGTGGAGGTGACCTCTTCCAAATGAGCCTTTCCGTATCAGAGAGTTCAGAGTTGACTCAGACTGGTGGAGGTGACCTCTTCGAAATGAGCCTTTCCGTATCAGAGAGTTCAGAGTTGACCCAGACTGGTGGAGGTGACATCTTCGAAATGAGCCTTTCCGTATCAGAGAGTTCAGAGTTGACCCAGACTGGTGGAGGTGACCTCTTCCAAATGAGCCTTTCCGTATCAGAGAGTTCAGAGTTGACCCAGACTGGTGGAGGTGACCTCTTCCAAATGAGCCTTTCCGTATCAGAGAGTTCAGAGTTGACCCAGACTGGTGGAGGTGACCTCTTCCAAATGAGCCTTTCCGTATCAGAGAGTTCAGAGTTGACCCAGACTGGTGGAGGTGACCTCTTCGAAATGAGCCTTTCCGTATCAGAGAGTTCAGAGTTGACCCAGACTGGTGGAGGTGACCTCTTCGAAATGAGCCTTTCCGTATCAGAGAGTTCAGAGTTGACCCAGACTGGTGGAGGTGACCTCTTCGAAATGAGCCTTTCCGTATCAGAGAGTTCAGAGTTGACCCAGACTGGTGGAGGTGACCTCTTCCAAATGAGCCTTTCCGTATCAGAGAGTTCAGAGTTGACCCAGACTGGTGGAGGTGACCTCTTCGAAATGAGCCTTTCCGTATCAGAGAGTTCAGAGTTGACCCAGACTGGTGGAGGTGACCTCTTCGAAATGAGCCTTTCCGTATCAGAGAGTTCAGAGTTGACCCAGACTGGTGGAGGTGAACTCTTCCAAATGAGCCTTTCCGTATCAGAGAGTTCAGAGTTGACTCAGACTGGTGGAGGTGACCTCTTCGAAATGAGCCTTTCCGTATCAGAGAGTTCAGAGTTGACCCAGACTGGTGGAGGTGACATCTTCGAAATGAGCCTTTCCATATCAGAGAGTTCAGAGTTGACCCAGACTGGTGGAGGTGACCTCTTCGAAATGAGCCTTTCCGTATCAGAGAGTTCAGAGTTGACCCAGACTGGTGGAGGTGACCTCTTCCAAATGAGCCTTTCCGTATCAGAGAGTTCAGAGTTGACCCAGACTGGTGGAGGTGACCTCTTCCAAATGAGCCTTTCCGTATCAGAGAGTTCAGAGTTGACCCAGACTGGTGGAGGTGACCTCTTCCAAATGAGCCTTTCCGTATCAGAGAGTTCAGAGTTGACCCAGACTGGTGGAGGTGACCTCTTCCAAATGAGCCTTTCCGTATCAGAGAGTTCAGAGTTGACCCAGACTGGTGGAGGTGACCTCTTCCAAATGAGCCTTTCCGTATCAGAGAGTTCAGAGTTGACCCAGACTGGTGGAGGTGACCTCTTCCAAATGAGCCTTTCCGTATCAGAGAGTTCAGAGTTGACCCAGACTGGTGGAGGTGACCTCTTCCAAATGAGCCTTTCCGTATCAGAGAGTTCAGAGTTGACCCAGACTGGTGGAGGTGACCTCTTCCAAATGAGCCTTTCCGTATCAGAGAGTTCAGAGTTGACCCAGACTGGTGGAGGTGACCTCTTCCAAATGAGCCTTTCCGTATCAGAGAGTTCAGAGTTGACCCAGACTGGTGGAGGTGACCTCTTCGAAATGAGCCTTTCCGTATCAGAGAGTTCAGAGTTGACCCAGACTGGTGGAGGTGACCTCTTCGAAATGAGCCTTTCCGTATCAGAGAGTTCAGAGTTGACCCAGACTGGTGGAGGTGACCTCTTCCAAATGAGCCTTTCCGTATCAGAGAGTTCAGAGTTGACCCAGACTGGTGGAGGTGACCTCTTCCAAATGAGCCTTTCCGTATCAGAGAGTTCAGAGTTGACCCAGACTGGTGGAGGTGACCTCTTCCAAATGAGCCTTTCCGTATCAGAGAGTTCAGAGTTGACCCAGACTGGTGGAGGTGACCTCTTCCAAATGAGCCTTTCCGTATCAGAGAGTTCAGAGTTGACCCAGACTGGTGGAGGTGACCTCTTCCAAATGAGCCTTTCCGTATCAGAGAGTTCAGAGTTGACCCAGACTGGTGGAGGTGACCTCTTCCAAATGAGCCTTTCCGTATCAGAGAGTTCAGAGTTGACCCAGACTGGTGGAGGTGACCTCTTCCAAATGAGCCTTTCCGTATCAGAGAGTTCAGAGTTGACCCAGACTGGTGGAGGTGACCTCTTCCAAATGAGCCTTTCCGTATCAGAGAGTTCAGAGTTGACCCAGACTGGTGGAGGTGACCTCTTCGAAATGAGCCTTTCCGTATCAGAGAGTTCAGAGTTGACCCAGACTGGTGGAGGTGACCTCTTCCAAATGAGCCTTTCCGTATCAGAGAGTTCAGAGTTGACCCAGACTGGTGGAGGTGACCTCTTCGAAATGAGCCTTTCCGTATCAGAGAGTTCAGAGTTGACCCAGACTGGTGGAGGTGACCTCTTCCAAATGAGCCTTTCCGTATCAGAGAGTTCAGAGTTGACCCAGACTGGTGGAGGTGACCTCTTCGAAATGAGCCTTTCCGTATCAGAGAGTTCAGAGTTGACCCAGACTGGTGGAGGTGACCTCTTCCAAATGAGCCTTTCCGTATCAGAGAGTTCAGAGTTGACCCAGACTGGTGGAGGTGACCTCTTCCAAATGAGCCTTTCCGTATCAGAGAGTTCAGGCGACTGCAGTAAAAGCTTGTAGAGATCATAGAGCGAAACAAATGACACCGTCGTGTTCGGGAGTCTCATCAAATGTATTCGTTTTGTAGATCGAACTGTTCAGGTTCTCCAGACAATTTTGTGAAGATTTTCTTGTCTGGATCCTCTCATGTGTAGGAAAACAACCCCCCATGTTATGGAATAGGCATAAACCTCATTTCGGCGGAAAGAGGGGATTGGGCTGCAGCAATGACATGACACGATAAATCTCATAAACACATGGAGAGCTATTCAATACACGCAGGCCAACAGCTTGTATGTTTTACAGCATTGATTTTAATAAACTGTAGTTGAACAGAGGTTTAGATATCATACACAATCAATTTTAACACATTGGTGCACTGGGGAGAGGAGTTGAACTCAACGCATCGCATTTCCCTGGTAGCTACTGCGGTGACACGTGAAGTACTACAGTACCCAGAAGACACTGTTACAGAGGAAGTGACATCATCCCCACAGAGTCATGTGATGGGAAGTTGATCCGCGTATATGTACACTGACTTGTATTGTTATTGTTCAGATGTAGATAAATATATTGTTGAACTTTTCAAATAAATAAAATTGTATTATTTACATAGCATACAAATAAGACCCTGTCACCAAACCATGTTCTGTTAAAGGTCCTGAACAGTCAAAAAAAAAAAAATTTTCTTCATGAAGTTTCATGATATTTGGATGAAACCAGATCAAAGTAGGAAGACCAATGTATGATAAATGACTGTTGCTTCTACATTGATCAGGTTGGATCATAAAGTTACTGATACCCCTCCCCAAATTGTCAAACACTTGGACTCAGGAGGAGGTCACAAAAAATAAACTCTTATTTTAATACACCAAAGGTAATGCCATGTCGTTACATTAACGTTACGAACTTCTTGACATTGATAGTCATGATATATGACCATTGTCTGGCAGTCAACATATATACAATGCATGAAGTTTACCCAGACTCCACCCTGTCGTTTCAAATCAAATTGTCCAAGATAGCTATATAAAATGGTGCTGACAATAAATAAGTAATATATATATATATATATATATATTTCTGAAACCATGATGTGATGTCTGAAAGGAATGGAAGTTGCACGAGATAATGTCACTGCAACATGGCAACACTGCGTCCATGTTGCTTGACATAGCCGTTTCCAAAGAACCGTCAGGTGATCTCCGCGCCCACAATCTGTCTTTTCAGACTTCCTGGTAGTTTGACATAAAAGAAAAAAATACTTTACATTTTTTTTTTACATTCAGAGCATTTCTAGAGGAGAAAAAAATAATAATTATGGGTGATGTTTTGGTCACTCAAAAGGCTACTTTACATGGGAATCAGAATGATGTTCAGGACCTCTGAGTTAGTTAGTCCAGGAGTGCATCCCAAATGGCACCCTATTCCCGTTGTAGTGCACTACTTTAACCAGAGCCTTATTCCCGATGTAGTGCACTACTTTAACCAGGGCCCTATTCCCTATGTAGTGCACTACTTTAACCAGAGCCCTATTCCCTATGTAGTGCACTACTTTAACCAGAGCCCTATTCCCTATGTAGTGCACTACTTTAACCAGAGCCCAATTCTCTATGTAGTGCACTACTTTAACCAGAGCCCTTTTCCCTATGTAGTGCACTACTTTAACCAGAGCCCTATTCCCTATGTAGTGCACAACCTTTAACCAGAGCCCTATTCCCTATGTAGTGCACTACTTTAACCAGAGCCCTATTCCCTATGTAGTGCACTACTTTAACCAGAGCCCAATTCTCTATGTTGTGCACTACTTTAACCAGAGCCCTATTCCCTATGTAGTGCACTACTTTAACCAGAGCCCTATTCCCTATGTAGTGCACAACCTTTAACCAGAGCCCTATTCCCTATGTAGTGCACTACTTTAACCAGAGCCCTATTCCCTATGTAGTGCACTACTTTAACCAGAGCCCAATTCTCTATGTTGTGCACTACTTTAACCAGAGCCCTATTCCCTATGTAGTGCACTACTTTAACCAGAGCCCTATTCCCTATCTAGTGCACAACATTTAGCCAGAGCCCTATTCCCTATGTAGTGCACTACTTTAACCAGGGCCCTATTCGCTATGTAGTGCACAACATTTAGCCAGAGCCCTATTCCCTATGTAGTGCACTACTTTAACCAGGGCCCTATTCCCTATGTAGTGCACAACATTTAGCCAGAGCCCTATTCCCTAAGTAGTGCACTACTTTAACCAGGGCCCTATTCCCTATGTAGTGCACAACCTGTAGCCAGAGCCCTATTCCCTATGTAGTGCACTACTTTAACCAGAGCCCTATTCCCTATGTAGTGCACTACTTTAACCAGGGCCCTATTCCCGATGTAGTGCACAACCTGTAGCCAGAGCCCTATTCCCTAAGTAGTGCACTACTTTAACCAGGGCCCTATTCCCTATGTAGTGCACAACCTTTAACCAGGGCCCTATTCCCTATGTAGTGCACTACTTTAACCAGGGCCCTATTCCCTATGTAGTGCACAACCTTTAGCCAGAGCCCTATTCCCTATGTAGTGCACTACTTTAACCAGGGCCCTATTCCCTATGTAGTGCACAACCTTTAGCCAGAGCCCTATTCCCTATGTAGTGCACTACTTTAACCAGGGCCCTATTCCCTAAGTAGTGCACTACTTTAACCAGGGCCCTATTCCCTATGTAGTGCACAACCTGTAGCCAGAGCCCTATTCCCTATGTAGTGCACAACCTGTAGCCAGAGCCCTATTCCCTATGTAGTGCACAACCTGTAGCCAGAGCCCTATTCCCTATGTAGTGCACAACCTGTAGCCAGAGCCCTATTCCCTATGTAGTGCACAACCTGTAGCCAGAGCCCTATTCCCTATGTAGTGCACAACCTGTAGCCAGAGCCCTATTCCCTATGTAGTGCACTACTTTAACCAGGGCCCTATTCCCTATGTAGTGCACAACCTGTAG
This sequence comes from Oncorhynchus kisutch, assembly GCF_002021735.2. Lineage (NCBI taxonomy): Eukaryota > Metazoa > Chordata > Actinopteri > Salmoniformes > Salmonidae > Oncorhynchus > Oncorhynchus kisutch. The sequence continues at coordinate 49,399,303 of NC_034201.2, forward strand.
CCAGAGCCCTATTCCCTATGTAGTGCACAACCTGTAGCCAGAGCCCTATTCCCTATGTAGTGCACAACCTGTAGCCAGAGCCCTATTCCCTATGTAGTGCACAACCTGTAGCCAGAGCCCTATGGGTGCCATCTGCACCCACAGATTAGACAGGGAACAGAGAAACAATGTTACAGATAGATATTACATCTATAGAGAAGACATTCTATTTTCCTTGTGAAATGTGATCTATAGATGCTATTTCTACCTGCAACACTGTGTATCCACAGAGAGAACAACCCTGGGTTGGGTTACGTTCAGAAAGCACAAATGGAAACACAAAAATTTGCTCTCTAATTAGCCAAGTTAATTTAGTAAATTTTTTCAATTGGAAAATATGTTACTCCTGAACAGACCCCTGGTTTAGAACATATTTGCTCTTCTCTTAGCAGTAATAAACCACCGTCTACTGGACTGAAGGTGGAGTCCAGATGCAGCTAGCATGTAGTTGACCTATGAACTGTAAAGGGTTATTAATGTGGACTGAAATATCACAAAGTACACAAACACTACAGAAAGGCATCAGTGTTCTGGAGAGAGTATGGTGTATAACAGAGGAATAGTATGGTGTATAACAGAGGAATAGTATGGTGTATAACAAAGGAATAGTATGGTGTATAACAGAGGAATAGTATGGTGTAGAACAGAGGAATAGTATGGTGTATAACAGAGGAATAGTATGGTGTATAACAGAGGAATAGTATGGACCACATTGACTCTCCTCTCCTTCTCTCCTTTCCTCTTCATCTCATTATTTAGCTGCTTCGTGAGGGATCAGACAGTTCAGTCCATCGAGGAAGTGCTTGTTCCAACACCGAAAACCGAACTATCACAATATACGTAAACATTTATCTCTATTTCTCTACTATGAAATGTTTCTGTATCGTAAAATCAGACCAACAGAGAACATCGTTTTTCTTCAAACGTCAGTAATTTTTTTTATAAAGCATTAAAGTTGGGTCTCATATAGCTGGCTGCTGGCCCATGTTGACCCAGAATGGTGGACTGGTGGAGGTGACCTGTTACCATGTTGACTCAGACTGGTGGAGGTGACCTGTTACCATGTTGACCCAGACTGGTGGAGGTGACCTGATACCATGTTGACCCAGACTGGTGGAGGTGACCTGTTAACATGTTGACCCAGACTGGTGGAGGTGACCTGTTACCATGTTGACCCAGACTGGTGGAGGTAACCTGATACCATGTTGACCCAGACTGGTGGAGGTGACATGTTACCATGTTGACCCAGACTGGTGGAGGTGACCTGTTACCATGTTGACCCAGACAGGTGGAGGTGACCTGTTACCATGTAGACCCAGACTGGTGGAGGTGACCTGTTACCATGTTGACCCAGACTGGTGGAGGTGACCTGTTACCATGTTGACCCAGACTGTATCTAGTGGAGGTGACCTGTTACCATGTTGACCCAGACTGGTGGAGTTGACCTGTTACCATGTTGACCCAGACTGGTGGAGGGACCTGTTACCATGTTGACCCAGACTGGTGGAGGTGACCTGTTACCATGTTGACCCAGACTGGTGGTGGTGACCTGTTAACATGTTGACCCAGACTGGTGGAGGTGACCTGTTACCATGTTGACCCAGACTGGTGGAGGTAACCTGATACCATGTTGACCCAGACTGGTGGAGGTGACCTGTTACCATGTTGACTCAGACTGGTGGAGGTGACCTGTTACCATATTGGCCCAGACTGGTGGAGGTGACCTGTTACCATGTTGTCCCAGACTGGTGGAGGTGACCTGTTACCATGTTGACCCAGACTGGTGGAGGTGACCTGTTACCATGTTGGCCCAGACTGGTGGAGGTGACCTGTTACCATGTTGACCCAGACTGGTGGAGGTGACCTGTTACCATGTTGGCCCAGACTGGTGGAGGTGACCTGTTACCATGTTGACCCAGACTGGTGGAGGTGACCTGTTACCATGTTGACCCAGACTGGTGGAGGTGACCTGTTACCATGTTGACCCAGACTGGTGGAGGTGACCTGTTACCATGTTGACCCAGACTGGTGGAGGTGACCTGTTACCATGTTGACCCAGACTGGTGGAGGTGACCTGTTACCATGTTGACCCAGACTGGTGGAGTGGACCTGTTACCATGTTGACCCAGACAGGTGGAGGTGACCTGTTACCATGTTGACCCAGACTGGTGGAGGTGACCTGTTACCATGTAGACCCAGACTGGTGGAGGTGACCTGTTACCATGTTGACCCAGACTGGTGGAGGTGACCTGTTACCATGTTGACCCAGATGGTGGAGGTGACCTGTTACCATGTTGACCCAGACTGGTGGTGGTGACCTGTTACCATGTTGACCCAGACTGGTGGAGGGACCTGTTACCATGTTGACCCAGACTGGTGGAGGTGACCTGTTACCATGTTGACCCAGACTGTATCTAGTGGAGGTGACCTGTTACCATGTTGACCCAGACTGGTGGAGTTGACCTGTTACCATGTTGACCCAGATGGGTGGAGGTGACCTGTTACCATGTAGACCCAGACTGATGGAGGTGACCTGTTACCATGTTGACCCAGACTGTATCTAGTGGAGGTGACCTGTTACCATGTTGACCCAGACTGGTGGAGGTGACCTGTCACCATGTTGACCCAGACTGGTGGAGATGACCTGTTACCATGTTGACCCAGACTGGTGGAGGTGACCTGTTACCATGTTGACCCAGACTGTATCTAGTGGAGGTGACCTGTTACCATGTTGACCCAGACTGGTGGAGGTGACATGATACCATGTTGACCCAGACTGGTGGAGGTGACCTGTTACCATGTTGACCCAGACTGGTGGAGGTGACCTGATACCATGTTGACCCAGACTGGTGGAGGTGACCTGTTACCATGTTGACCCAGACTGGTGGAGGTGACCTGATACCATGTTGACCCAGACTGGTGGAGGTGACCTGTTACCATGTTGACCCAGACTGGTGGAGATGACCTGTTACCATGTTGACCCAGACTGGTGGAGGTGACCTGTTGCCATGTTGACCCAGACTGGTGGAGTGGACCTGTTACCATGTTGACCCAGACTGGTGGAGGTGACCTGTTACCATGTTGACCCAGACTGGTGGAGATGACCTGTTACCATGTTGACCCAGACTGGTGGAGATGACCTGTTACCATGTTGACCCAGACTGGTGGAGGTGACCTGTTACCATGTTGACCCAGACTGGTGGAGGTGACCTGTTACAATGTTGACCCAGACTGGTGGAGGTGACCTGTTACCATGTTGACCCAGACTGGTGGAGGTGACCTGTTACCATGTTGACCCAGACTGGTGGAGGGTGACCTGTTACCATGTTGACTCAGACTGGTGGAGGTGACCTGTTACCATATTGACCCAGACTGGTGGAGGTGACTTGTTACCATGTTGACCCAGACTGGTGGAGGTGACCTGTTACCATGTTGACCCAGACTGGTGGAGGTGACCTGTTACCATGTTGACCCAGACTGGTGGAGGTGACCTGTTACCATGTTGACCCAGACTGGTGGTGGTGACCTGTTAACATGTTGACCCAGACTGGTGGAGGTGACCTGTTACCATGTTGACCCAGACTGGTGGAGGTAACCTGATACCATGTTGACCCAGACTGGTGGAGGTGACCTGTTACCATGTTGACTCAGACTGGTGGAGGTGACATGTTACCATATTGGCCCAGACTGGTGGAGGTGACCTGTTACCATGTTGACCCAGACTGGTGGAGATGACCTGTTACCATGTTGACCCAGACTGGTGGAGGTGACCTGTTGCCATGTTGACCCAGACTGGTGGAGATGACCTGTTACCATGTTGACCCAGACTGGTGGAGGTGACCTGTTACCATGTTGACCCAGACTGGTGGAGATGACCTGTTACCATGTTGACCCAGACTGGTGGAGATGACCTGTTACCATGTTGACCCAGACTGGTGGAGGAGACCTGTTACCATGTTGACCCAGACTGGTGGAGGTGACCTGTTACCATGTAGACCCAGACTGGTGGAGGTGACCTGTTACCATGTTGACCCAGACTGGTGGAGGTGACCTGTTACCATGTTGACTCAGACTGGTGGAGGTGACCTGTTACCATATTGGCCCAGACTGGTGGAGGTGACCTGTTACCATGTTGACCCAGACTGGTGGAGATTACCTGTTACCATGTTGACCCAGACTGGTGGAGGTGACCTGTTGCCATGTTGACCCAGACTGGTGGAGATGACCTGTTACCATGTTGACCCAGACTGGTGGAGGTGACCTGTTACCATGTTGACCCAGACTGGTGGAGATGACCTGTTACCATGTTGACCCAGACTGGTGGAGATGACCTGTTACCATGTTGACCCAGACTGGTGGAGGAGATCTGTTACCATGTTGACCCAGAATGGTGGAGGTGACCTGTTACCATGTAGACCCAGACTGGTGGAGGTGACCTGTTACCATGTTGACCCAGACTGGTGGAGGTGACCTGTTACCATGTTGACCCAGACTGGTGGAGGTGACCTGTTACCATGTTGACCCAGACTGGTGGAGGTGACCTGTTACCATGTTGACCCAGACTGGTGGAGGTGACCTGTTACCATGTTGACCCAGACTGGTGGAGGTGACCTGTTACCATGTTGACCCAGACTGGTGGAGTGGACCTGTTACCATGTAGACCCAGACTGGTGGAGGTGACCTGTTACCATGTTGACCCAGACTGGTGGAGGTGACCTGTTACCATGTTGACCCAGACTGGTGGAGGTGACCTGTTACCATGTTGACCCAGACTGGTGGAGGTGACCTGTTACCATGTTGACCCAGACTGGTGGAGGTGACCTGTTACCATGTTGACCCAGACTGGTGGAGGTGACCTGTTACCATGTTGACCCAGACTGGTGGAGTGGACCTGTTACCATGTAGACCCAGACTGGTGGAGGTGACCTGTTACCATGTTGACCCAGACTGGTGGAGGTGACCTGTTACCATGTTGACCCAGACTAGTGGAGGTGACCTGTTACCATGTTGACCCAGACTGGTGGTGGTGACCTGTTACCATGTTGACCCAGACTGGTGGAGGGTCCTGTTACCATGTTGACCCAGACTGGTGGAGGTGACCTGTTACCATGTTGACCCAGACTGTATCTAGTGGAGGTGACCTGTTACCATGTTGACCCAGACTGGTGGAGTTGACCTGTTACCATGTTGACCCAGACAGGTGGAGGTGACCTGTTACCATGTAGACCCAGACTGGTGGAGGTGACCTGCTACCATGTTGACCCAGACTGTATCTAGTGGAGGTGACCTGTTACCATGTTGACCCAGACTGGTGGAGGTGACCTGTCACCATGTTGACCCAGACTGGTGGAGATGACCTGTTACCATGTTGACCCAGACTGGTGGAGGTGACCTGTTACCATGTTGACCCAGACTGTATCTAGTGGAGGTGACCTGTTACCATGTTGACCCAGACTGGTGGAGGTGACCTGATACCATGTTGACCCAGACTGGTGGAGGTGACCTGTTACCATGTTGACCCAGACTGGTGGAGGTGACCTGATACCATGTTGACCCAGACTGGTGGAGGTGACCTGCTACCATGTTGACCCAGACTGGTGGAGGTGACCTGATACCATGTTGACCCAGACTGGTGGAGGTGACCTGTTACCATGTTGACCCAGACTGGTTGAGATGACCTGTTACCATGTTGACCCAGACTGGTGGAGGTGACCTGTTGCCATGTTGACCCAGACTGGTGGAGATGACCTGTTACCATGTTGACCCAGACTGGTGGAGGTGACCTGTTACCATGTTGACCCAGACTGGTGGAGATGACCTGTTACCATGTTGACCCAGACTGGTGGAGATGACCTGTTACCATGTTGACCCAGACTGGTGGAGGTGACCTGTTACCATGTTGACCCAGACTGTATCTAGTGGAGGTGACCTGTTACCATGTTGACCCAGACTGGTGGAGGTGACCTGATACCATGTTGACCCAGACTGGTGGAGGTGACCTGTTACCATGTTGACCCAGACTGGTGGAGGTGACCTGATACCATGTTGACCCAGACTGGTGGAGGTGACCTGTTACCATGTTGACCCAGACTGGTGGAGGTGACCTGATACCATGTTGACCCAGACTGGTGGAGGTGACCTGTTGCCATGTTGACCCAGACTGGTGGAGATGACCTGTTACCATGTTGACCCAGACTGGTGGAGGTGACCTGTTACCATGTTGACCCAGACTGGTGGAGATGACCTGTTACCATGTTGACCCAGACTGGTGGAGATGACCTGTTACCATGTTGACCCAGACTGGTGGAGGTGACCTGTTACCATGTTGACCCAGACTGGTGGAGGTGACCTGTTACCATGTTGACCCAGACTGGTGGAGGTGACCTGTTACCATGTTGACCCAGACTGGTGGAGGTGACCTGTTACCATGTTGACCCAGACTGGTGGAGGTGACCTGTTACCATGTTGACCCAGACTGGTGGAGTGGACCTGTTACCATGTTGACCCAGACAGGTGGAGGTGACCTGTTACCATGTTGACCCAGACTGTTGGAGGTGACCTGTTACCATGTAGACCCAGACTGGTGGAGGTGACCTGTTACCATGTTGACCCAGACTGGTGGTGGTGACCTGTTAACATGTTGACCCAGACTGGTGGAGGTGACCTGTTACCATGTTGACCCAGACTGGTGGAGGTAACCTGATACCATGTTGACCCAGACTGGTGGAGGTGACCTGTTACCATGTTGACTCAGACTGGTGGAGGTGACCTGTTACCATGTTGACCCAGACTGGTGGAGGTGACTTGTTACCATGTTGCCCAGACTGGTGGAGGTGACCTGTTACCATGTTGACCCAGACTGGTGGAGGTGACCTGTTACCATGTTGACCCAGACTGGTGGAGATGACCTGTTACCATGTTGACCCAGACTGGTGGAGATGACCTGTTACCATGTTGACCCAGACTGGTGGAGGAGACCTGTTACCATGTTGACCCAGACTGGTGGAGGTGACCTGTCACCATGTTGACCCAGACTGGTGGAGGTGACCTGTTACCATGTTGACCCAGACAGGTGGAGATGACCTGTTACCATGTAGACCCAGACTGGTGGAGATGACCTGTTACCATGTTGACCCAGACTGGTGGAGGTGACTTGTTACCATGTTGACCCAGACAGGTGGAGGTGACCTGTTACCATGTTGACCCAGACTGGTGGAGGTGACCTGTTACCATGTTGACCCAGACTGGTGGTGGTGACCTGTTACCATGTTGACCCAGACTGGTGGAGGTGACCTGTTACCATGTTGACCCAGACTGGTGGAGGTGACCTGTTACCATGTTGACCCAGACTGTATCTACTGGAGGTGACCTGTTACCATGTTGACCCAGACTGGTGGAGGTGACCTGTCACCATGTTGACCCAGACTGGTGGAGATGACCTGTTACCATGTTGACCCAGACTGGTGGAGGTGACCTGTTACCATGTTGACCCAGACTGTATCTAGTGGAGGTGACCTGTTACCATGTTGACCCAGACTGGTGGAGGTGACCTGTCCCCATGTTGACCCAGACTGGTGGAAGTGACCTGTCACCATGTTGACCCAGACTGGTGGAGATGACCTGTTACCATGTTGACCCAGACTGGTGGAGATGACCTGTTACCATGTTGACCCAGACTGGTGGAGGAGACCTGTTACCATGTTGACCCAGACTGGTGGAGGTGACCTGTTACCATGTTGACCCAGACTGGTGGAGGTGACCTGTTACCATGTTGACCCAGACAGGTGGAGGTGACCTGTTACCATGTTGACCCAGACTGGTGGAGGTGACCTGTTACCATGTAGACCCAGACTGGTGGAGGTGACCTGTTACCATGTTGACCCAGACTGGTGGAGGTGACTTGTTACCATGTTGACCCAGACAGGTGGAGGTGACCTGTTACCATGTTGACCCAGACTGGTGGAGGTGACCTGTTACCATGTTGACCCAGACTGGTGGAGGTGACCTGTTACCATGTTGACCCAGACAGGTGGAGGTGACCTGTTACCATGTTGACCCAGACTAGTGGAGATGACCTGTTACCATGTTGACCGAGACTGGTGGAGTTGACCTGTCACCATGTTGACCCAGACTGGTGGAGATGACCTGTTACCATGTTGACCCAGACTGGTGGAGGTGACCTGTTACCATGTTGACCCAGACTGTATCTAGTGGAGGTGACCTGTTACCATGTTGACCCAGACTGGTGGAGGTGACCTGTCACCATGTTGACCCAGACTGGTGGAGATGACCTGTTACCATGTTGACCCAGACTGGTGGAGATGACCTGTTACCATGTTGACCCAGACTGGTGGAGGTGACCTGTTACCATGTTGACCCAGACTGGTGGAGGTGACCTGTTACCATGTTGACCCAGACTGGTGGAGGTGACCTGTTGCCATGTTGACCCAGACTGGTGGAGGTGACCTGTTACCATGTTGACCCAGACTGGTGGAGGTGACCTGTTACCATGTAGACCCAGACAGGTGGAGGTGACCTGTAATCATGTTGACCCAGACTGGTGGAGGTGACCTGTTACCATGTAGACCCAGACAGGTGGAGGTGACCTGTTACCATGTTGACCCAGACTGTATCTAGTGGAGGTGACCTGTTACCATGTTGACCCAGACTGGTGGAGGTGACATGTCACCATGTTGACCCAGACTGGTGGAGATGACCTGTTACCATGTTGACCCAGACTGGTGGAGGTGACCTGTTACCATGTTGACCCAGACTGTATCTAGTGGAGGTGACCTGTTACCATGTTGACCCAGACTGGTGGAGGTGACCTGTCACCATGTTGACCCAGACTGGTGGAGGTGACCTGTCACCATGTTGACCCAGACTGGTGGAGATGACCTGTTACCATGTTGACCCAGACTGGTGGAGATGACCTGTTACCATGTTGACCCAGACTGGTGGAGGTGACCTGTTACCATGTTGACCCAGACTGGTGGAGGTGACCTGTTACCATGTTGACCCAGACAGGTGGAGGTGACCTGTTACCATGTTGACCCAGACTGGTGGAGGTGACCTGTTACCATGTAGACCCAGACTGGTGGAGGTGACCTGTTACCATTTTGACCCAGACTGGTGGAGGTGACTTGTTACCATGTTGACCCAGACAGGTGGAGGTGACCTGTTACCATGTTGACCCAGACTGGTGGAGGTGACCTGTTACCATGTTGACCCAGACTGGTGGAGTTGACCTGTTACCATGTTGACCCAGACAGGTGGAGGTGACCTGTTACCATGTTGACCCAGACTAGTGGAGGTGACCTGTTACCATGTTGACCCAGACTGGTGGAGTTGACCTGTCACCATGTTGACCCAGACTGGTGGAGATGACCTGTTACCATGTTGACCCAGACTGGTGGAGGTGACCTGTTACCATGTTGACCCAGACTGTATCTAGTGGAGGTGACCTGTTACCATGTTGACCCAGACTGGTGGAGGTGACCTGTTACCATGTAGACCCAGACTGGTGGAGGTGACCTGTTACCATTTTGACCCAGACTGGTGGAGGTGACTTGTTACCATGTTGACCCAGACAGGTGGAGGTGACCTGTTACCATGTTGACCCAGACTGGTGGAGGTGACCTGTTACCATGTTGACCCAGACTGGTGGAGTTGACCTGTTACCATGTTGACCCAGACAGGTGGAGGTGACCTGTTACCATGTTGACCCAGACAGGTGGAGGTGACCTGTTACCATATTGACCCAGACTGGTGGAGGTGACCTGTTACCATGTAGACCCAGACAGGTGGAGGTGACCTGTTACCATGTTGACCCAGACAGGTGGAGGTGACCTGTTACCATGTTGAGCATAGATCCTCACAAAGGGTTAACTGACATGTCTGCCCAGATCTCCAGCTCTCTGTCCCATGTCCCTGTCTCTGTCTCTCTGTCCCATGTCCCTGTCTCTGTCTCTCTGTCCCTGTCTCTGTCTCTCTGTCCCATGGGACAATGTTTCTCTTTTTCTCCCTTCTTCTTTTCCTGTTTTTGGACGGCCGTCCCCTGTTCCCTGTTCCACCTCTTCACCTCTCCCGTGAGAATGGTGCTATGCGAGGGATTAAGGGCGAAGACGAGGTTAAAGGTCAGAGAGAGGGGGGTGATGGTCAGGCTGGGAGGTAGCTGGGCGGTATGTCCATTTTTGTTGTTGTTGTCATCAACGGCAACAGGCATGAGCTCACATCCTGGTTGCGTCTTCGTCTGAGAACCTTCCCCTCCTTATCAAGAGCGGTGGCCTGTGGGGGGAGGAGACATGCGTCAGCCAATCAGGTCCGATGCTCACAGGGACAACACTCACGCTGAGGTTTGTTTAGAGTTTTACAGTTTGTTTAGAGGTTTACAGTTTGTTTAGAGGTTTACAGTTTGTTTTGAGGTTTACAGTTTGTTTAGAGGTTTACAGTTTGACAGCGCCACTTTTTCTACAGACAAACGTTAGTCACAGGATCGCAAAGGGAAGGTCAGATGAAAACCCACGTATCCATACACACCTGGTTGCCTTAACAACACACATTTAAACCCTGCCACAGACTACACAGTCAAACGGAGCGGGGGCAGGGCCTGTGGAAGGAAGCTATGAGAGGGGGGTCTATGAGAGGGGGTCTATGAGAGGGGGTCTATGAGAGGGGGGTCTATGAGAGGGGGGTCAGTGAGAGGGGGGTCTGTGAGAGGGGGTCTGTGAGAGGGGGTCTATGAGAGGGGGTCTATGAGAGGGGGGTCTATGAGAGGGTGGTCTGTGAGAGGGGGGTCTGTGAGAGGGGGGTCTATGAGAGGGGGATCTGTGAGAGGGGGGTCTGTGAGAGGGGGGTCTATGAGAGGGGGGTCTATGAGAGGGGGTCTATGAGAGGGGGTCTATGAGAGGGGGGTCTGTGAGAGGGGGGTCTGTGAGAGGGGGTCTGTGAGAGGGGGGTCTGTCAGAGAGGGGGGTCTGTGAGAGGGGGTCTGTGAGAGGGGGTCTATGAGAGGGGGTCTATGAGAGGGGGGTCTGTGAGAGGGGGGTCTGTGAGAGGGGGGTCTATGAGAGGGGGGTCTATGAGATGGGTCTATGAGAGGGGGTCTATGAGAGGGGGGTCTATGAGAGGGGGGTCTGTGAGAGGGGGGTCTGTGAGAGGGGGTCTGTGAGAGGGGCGTCTGTGAGAGGGGGGTCTGTGAGAGGGGGGTCTATGAGAGGGGGGTCTATGAGAGGGGGTCTATGAGAGGGGGGTCTGTGAGAGGGGGGTCTGTGAGATGGGGGTCTATGAGAGGGGGTCTATGAGAGGGGGTTTATGAGAGGAGGGTCTATGAGAGGGGGGTCTGTGAGAGGGGGTCTATGAGAGGGGGTCTATGAGAGGGGGTCTATGAGAGGAGGGTCTATGAGAGGGGGGTCTGTGAGAGGGGGTCTATGAGAGGGGGTCTATGAGAGGGGGTCTATGAGAGGAGGTCTATGAGAGGAGGTCTATGAGAGGGGTGTCTATGAGAGGGGGTCTATGAGAGGAGGTCTATGAGAGGGTGTCTATGAGAGGGGGGTCTGTGAGAGGGGGGTCTATGGGAGGGGGTCTATGAGATGGGGGTCTATGAGAGGGGGTCTATGAGAGGAGGTCTATGAGAGAGGGTCTATGAGAGGGGGTCTATGACAGGGGGGTCTATGAGAGGAGGTCTATGAGAGGGGGGTCTATGAGAGGAGGTCTATGAGAGGGGGGTCTATGAGAAGGGGTCTATGAGAGGGGGTCTATGATAAGAGGTCTATGAGAGGAGGTCTATGAGAGGGGGTCTATGAGAGGAGGTCTATGAGAGGGGGTCTATGAGAGGGGTATCTATGAGAGGGGGGTCTATGAGAGGGGGTCTATGAGAGGAGGGTCTATGAGAGGGGGGTCTATGAGAGGAGGGTCTATGAGAGATCTATGACAGGGAGACTATGAGAGGGGGGTCTATGAGAGGAGGTCTATGAGAGGAGGTCTATGAGAGGAGGTCTATGAGAGGGGGTCTATGAGAGGGGGCCTATGAAAGGGGGTCTATGAGAGGGGGGTCTATGAGAGGAGGTCTATGAGAGGAGGTCTATGAGAGGGGGTCTATGAGAGGATGTCTATGAGAGGATGTCTATGAGAGGAGGTCTATGAGAGAGGGTCTATGAGAGGAGGTCTATGAGAGGAGGTCTATGCGAGAAGGTATATGAGAGGAGGTCTATGAGAGGAGGTATATGAGAGGAGGTCTATGAGAGGAGGTCTATGAGAGGAGGTATATGAGAGGGAGCGGGGGGCAGGACATGGGTGGGGCTGATGGAGCACACAGAAGCAAGCAGCCAAATCTAGCAGCCAATCAGCACGCTGTGCCACAGGAAACGGAGCGGATATGGTTGTCGTGACAATGGGAGGTCATACCTTATCCAGTACATGGCCGGGTGCTGGTAGAAGTCCAACGACCCAGAGCGCTGCAAACAGAAGCTGTGCTCCAACTGGACAACAGAACACAGAAACCAGTATCCTTTAAATCCACTAGGACTTATAGAGAAACCAGTAGCCTTTAAAACCAGTATAACTTAATGAAAAACCAGTAACCTTTTAATCCACTAGGATTTATAGAGAAACCAGTAGCCTTTAAAACCAGTATAACTTTAATGAAAAACCAGTAACCTTTTAAACCACTAGGATTTATAGAGAAACCAGTAGCCTTTAAAACCAGTATAACTTAATGAAAAACCAGCAACCTTTAAAACCAGAATAACTTAAAGAGAAACCAGTAGCCTTTTAAACCAGTATAACTTTATGAAAAACCAGTAGGACTTATAGAGAAACCAGTAACAATTAAACCCAGTAGGACTTAATGAAACACCAGTAACCTTTAAAACCAGTAGGATTTAAAGAGAAACAAGTACAGTCAACCTTTTAAAACCAGTAACAATCAGAGAAACCAGGTTTAAACCAGTATTACTTGTAGAGAAACCAGTAAAACATTTAACCTTTGCAGGTATCAAACCAGTGGAAACCAGGTTTAAACCAGTAGGACTTATAGAGAAACCAGTAAAACATTTAACCATTGCAGGTATCAAACCAGTGGAAACCAGGTTTAAACCAGTAGGACTTATAGAGAAACCAGTAAGCTTTAAAACCAGTAACAATCAGAGAAACCAGGTTTAAACCAGTAGGACTTATAGAGAAACCAGTAAAACATGTAACCTTTGCGGGTATCAAACCAGTGGAAACCACTACATTTAGATTTCTAAACCAGGAGTTCAATTCAGTTAATTCAGACTGAGAGCCAAAGACAAAGCCAGTACAACTTAGTGGTGCCGAGTAAAAAACAACAACAGACATGTCAGCATCAATCTTTCCTGGGCGGTGTTTACCGTAATGACAGACACCCCGGCGGTGGTGTCATTAGCTTTAGGGCCGGTGTTGAAGTGCTTCTTTAACTTTCCTGCTACTGACAGCTCCTGTTCATTCTCTGACACACCGCCATCCTGCAGAGAGAGAGAGGAGAGGAGAGGAGAGGAGAGGAGAGGAGAGGAGAGGAGAGGAGAGGAGAGGAGAGGAGAGGAGAGGAGAGGAGAGGAGAGGAGAGGAGAGGAGAGAGAATTGTAGAAGAGAGGAGAGGAGAGGAGAGGAGAGGAGAGGAGAGGAGAGGAGAGGAGAGGAGAGGAGAGGAGAGGAGAGGAGAGGAGAGGAGAGGAGAGGAGAGAAGAAGAGAGGAGAAGAGAGGAGAGGAGAAGAGAAGAGAAGAGAGGAGAGGGAAGGGAAGAAGAGAGGAGAAGAGAGGAGAAGAGAAGAGAAGAGAAGAGAGGAGAGGAGAGGAGAGGAGAGGAGAGGAGAGGAGAGGAGAGGAGAGGAGAGGAGAGGAGAGGAGAGGAGAGGAGAGGAGAGGAGAGGAGAGAGAATTGTAGAAGAGAGGAGAGGAGAGGAGAGGAGAGGAGAGGAGAGGAGAGGAGAGGAGAGGAGAGGAGAGGAGAGGAGAGGAGAGGAGAGGAGAGGAGAGGAGAGAGAAGGGAAGAAGAGAGGAGAAGAGAGGAGAGGAGAAGAGAAGAGAAGAGAGGAGAGGGAAGGGAAGAAGAGAGGAGAAGAGAGGAGAGAAGAGAAGAGGAGAGAGAGGAGAGGAGAGGAGAGGAGAGAGAGGAGAGGAGAGGAGGAGGAGAGGAGAGGAGAGAGAGGAGAGGAGAGGAGGGAGGAGAGGAGAGGAGAGGAGAGGAGAGGAGAGGAGAGGAGAGGAGAGGAGAGGAAGGGAAGAAGAGAGGAGAAGAGAGGAGAGGAGAAGAGAAGAGAAGAGAAGAGAAGAGAGGAGAGGAGAGGAGAATAAGATTTCCCTTCACACTACATTAATCCTATTTAAGACCCACAGTAAAACGTTGGATGTTCAAACTGAAAAACCATTGACATGATGTACAAGACAGTTTCTGAGACGTTGTAGACACCCTGTACTGTAGGTAGTGAGGGTAGATAGACTATAGATAGATAGATTATATAGATAGACTATAGATTGACATGATGTACAAGACAGTTTCTGAGACGTTGTAGACATCCTGTACTGTAGATAGTGAGGGTATAGAGCATGAATAGATGGACTATAGATAGATAGATTACAGTGGGGCAAAAAAGTATTTAGTCAGCCACCAATTGTGCAAGTTCTCCCACTTAAAAAGATGAGAGAGGCCTGTAATTTCATCATAGGTACACTTTAACTATGACAGACAAAATGAGAGAAAAAATCCAGAAAATCACATTGTAGGATTTTTTATAAATTTATTTGCAAATTATGGTGGAAAATAAGTATTTGGTCACCACAAGCAAGATTTCTGGCTCTCACAGACCTTTAACTTCTTATTTAAGAGGCTCCTCTGTCCTCCACTCGTTACCTGTATTAATGGCACCTGTTTGAACTTGTTATCAGTATAAAAGACACCTGTCCACAACCTCAAACAGTCACACTCCAAACTCCACTATGGCCCATACCAAAGAGCTGTCAAAGGACACCAGAAACAAAATTGTAGACCTGCACCAGGCTGGGAAGACTGAATCTGCAATAGGTAAGCAGCTTGGTTTGAAGAAATCAACTGTGGGAGCAATTATTAGGAAATGGCAGAGATATAAGACCACTGATAATCTCCCTCGATCTGTGGCTCCACGCAAGATCTCACCCCGTGGGGTCAAAATGATCAAAAGAATGGTGAGCAAAAATCCCAGAACCACACTGGGGGACCTAGTGAATGACCTGCAGAGAGCTGGGACCAAAGTAACAAAGCCTACCATCAGTAACACACTACGCCGCCAGGGACTCAAATCCTGCAGTGCCAGACGTGTCCCCCTGCTTAAGCCAGTACATGTCCAGGCCCGTCTGATGTTTGCTAGAGAGCATTTGGATTATCCAGAAGAAGATTGGGAAAACGTCATATGGTCAGATGAATCCAAAATAGACCTTTTTGGTAAAAACTCAACTCGTCGTGTTTGGAGGACAAAGAATGCTGAGTTGCATCCAAAGAACACCATACCTACTGTGAAGCATGGGGGTGGAAACATCATGCTTTGGGGCTGTTTTTCTGCAAAGGGACCAGGACGACTGATCCGTGTAAAGGAAAGAATGAATGGGGCCATGTATCGTGAGATTTTGAGTGAAAACCCCCTTCCATCAGCAAGGGCATTGAAGATGAAATGTGGCTGGGTCTTTCAGTATGACAATGATCCCAAACACAACGCCCGGGCAATGAAGGAGTGGCTTCGTAAGAAGCATTTCAAGGTCCTGGAGTGGCCTAGCCAGTCTCCAGATCTCAACCCCATAGAAAATCTTTGGAGGGAGTTGAAAGTCTGTGTTGCTCAGCAACAGCCCCAAAACATCACTGCTCTAGAGGAGATCTGCATGGAGGAATGGGCCAAAATACCAGCAACAGTGTGTGAAAACCTTGTGAAGACTTACAGAAAATGTTTGACCTCTGTCATTGCCAACAAAGGGTATATAACAAAGTATTGCGATAAACTTTTGTTATTGACCAAATACTTATTTTCCACCATAATTTGCAAATAAATTCATTAAACATCCTACAATGTGATTTTCTGGATTTTTTTTTCTCCTTTTGTCTGTCATAGTTGAAGTGTACCTATGATGAAAATTAGAGGCCTCTCATCTTTTAAAGTGGGAGAACTTGCACAATTGGTGGCTGACTAAATACTTTTTTTGCCCCACTGTATATAGATGGACTATAGATAGATTATTGATGGACTATAGATAGATAGATTATATAGATGGACTATAGATAGATTATATAGATGGACTATAGATAGATTATATAGATGGACTATAGATAGATAGATTATATAGATGGACTATAGATAGATTATTGATGGACTATAGATAGATAGATTATTGATGGACTATAGATAGATAGATTATTGATGGACTATAGATAGATTATATAGATGGACTATAGATAGATTATATAGATGGACTATAGATAGATTATATAGATGGACTATAGATAGATTATATTAGATGGACTATAGATAGATTATATAGATGGACTATAGATAGATTATATAGATGGACTATAGATAGATTATATAGATGGGACTATAGATAGATAGATATATAGATGGACATAGATAGATTATATAGATGGACTATAGATAGATTATATAGATGGACTATAGATAGATTATATAGATGGACTATAGATAGATTATATAGATGGACTATAGATAGATTATATAGATGGACTATAGATAGATTATATAGATGGACTATAGATAGATTATATAGATGGACTATAGATAGATTATATAGATGGACTATAGATAGATTATATAGATGGACTATAGATAGATTATATAGATGGACTATAGATAGATTATATAGATGGACTATAGATAGATATTATATAGATGGACTATAGATAGATTATATAGATGGACTATAGATAGATTATATAGATGGACTATAGATAGATTATATAGATGGACTATAGATAGATTATATAGATGGACTATAGATAGATTATATAGATGGACTATAGATAGATTATATAGATGGACTATAGATAGATTATATAGATGGACTATAGATAGATTATATAGATGGACTATAGATAGATTATATAGATGGACTATAGATAGATTATAGATGGACTATAGATAGATTATTGATGGACTATAGATAGATTATTGATGGACTATAGATAGATTATTGATGGACTATAGATAGATTATATAGAACAAGGTTTGCAATCACACAGAGTAGAATGTTAGATGTTCCAATCAAATGTGATTGGTCACACACACATATTCAGCAGATGTGATTGGTCACACACATATTTAGCAGATGTGATTGGTCATACACATATTTAGCAGATGTGATTGGTCAACTACACATATGTTATTGCGGGTTGTAGTGAAATGCTTGTATGAAAAAACACGCAAGACAAATAAATACTGCTTATGAGCAGAGCTGACGTGCCATCGTCTGGACACGGGCAAAGACAAACACGTGTTAGCCCTTATCGTCCCCAAGGACCAAGATGGGGAATCAATGCTATAGTACGGTAGAGTATAAGGGGAGAGGTTCTACTCACCTTGACCCAAGGGTGCTCCAACACCTGTTCTGCTGTGTATCTCTGATCCACCTCCACCTGCAGCATGGACCTGATCAGCTCCTTGGCAGTCTCTGAGACATTGTCCCAGTAAAGGAGAGGGAACTCCAGCTGCCTCATTAGGATCTGGTCAAACAACACCTCCTGGTCATCACTGCTCCTATACACAACATAGAGAAACACATAAAAACATTAATATACAATATCTTAGAATTAATCTATAAGGGCAGAGGAGGTCTGGTATATTTAATCAATAAGGGCAGAGGAGGTCTGGTATATTTAATCAATAGGCCAGAGGAGGTCTGGTATATTAATCAATAAGGCCAGAGGAGGTCTGGTATATTAATCAATAAGGGCAGAGGAGGTCTGGTATATTTAATCAATAAGGCCAGAGGAGGTCTGGTATAGTTTTAATCAATAAGGCCAGAGGAGGTCTGGTATATTTAATCAATAAGGCCAGAGGAGGTCTGGTATATTTAATCAATAAGGCCAGAGGAGGTCTGGTATATTTAATCAATAAGGCCAGAGGAGGTCTGGTATATTTAATCAATAAGGCCAGAGGAGGTCTGGTATATTTAATCAATAAGGCCAGAGGAGGTCTGGTATATTTAATCAATCCAGGCCAGAGGAGGTCTGGTATATTTAATCAATAAGGCCAGAGGAGGTCTGGTATATTTAATCAATAGGCCAGAGGAGGTCTGGTATATTTAATCAATAAGGCCAGAGGAGGTCTGGTATATTTACATCAATAAGGCCAGAGGAGTCTGGTATATTTAATCATAAGGCCAGAGGAGGTCTGGTATATTTAATCAATAAGGCCAGAGGGGGTCTGGTATATTTAATCAATAAGGCCAGAGGAGGTCTGGTATATTTAATCAATAAGGCCAGAAGGAGTCTGGTATATTTAATCAATAAGGCCAGAGGAGGTCTGGTATATTTAATCAATAAGGCCAGAGGAGGTCTGGTATATTTAATCAATAAGGCCAGAGGAGTCTGGTATATTTAATCAATAAGGGCAGAGGGGGGGTGGATATTTAATCAATAAGGCCAGAGGAGGTCTGGTATATTTAATCAATAAGGCCAGAGGGGGTCTGGTATATTTAATCAATAAGGCCAGAGGGGTCTGGTATATTTAATCAATAAGGACAGAAGGGGTCTGGTATATTTAATCAATAAGGCCAGAGGAGGTCAGGTATATTTAATCAATAAGGCCAGAGGGGTCTGGTATATTTAATCAATAAGGCCAGAGGGGGTCTGGTATATTTAATCAATAAGGCCGGAGGGGGTCTGGTATATTTAATCAATAAGGTCAGAGGGGGTCTGGTATATTTAATCAATAAGGCCAGAAGGGGTCTGGTATATTTAATCAATAAGGCCAGAGGGGGTCTGGTATATTTAATCAATAAGGCCAGAGGAGTTTGGTATATTTAATCAATAAGACCAGAGGAGTCTGGTATATTTAATCAATAAGGCCAGAGGAGGTCTGGTATATTTAATCAATAAGGCCAGAGGGGGTCTGGTATATTTAATCAATAAGGCCAGAGGGGGTCTGGTATATTTAATCAATAAGGCCAGAGGAGTCTGGTATATTTAATCAATAAGGCCAGAGGAGGTCAGGTATATTTAATCAATAAGGCCAGAGGAGGTCTGGTATATTTAATCAATAAGGCCAGAGGAGTCTGGTATATTTAATCAATAAGGCCAGAGGAGGTCTGGTATATTTAATCAATAAGGCCAGAGGAGGTCTGGGATATTTAATCAATAAGGCCAGAGGGGGGTGGTATATTTAATCAATAAGGCCAGAGGGGGGGTGGTATATTTAATCAATAAGGCCAGAGGAGGTCTGGTATATTTAATCAATAAGGCCAGAGGGGGGTGGTATATTTAATCAATAAGGCCAGAGGAGGTCTGGTATATTTAATCAATAAGGCCAGAGGAGTCTGGTATATTTAATCAATAAGGCCAGAGGGGGTCTGGTATATTTAATCAATAAGGCCAGAGGGGGTCTGGTATATTTAATCAATAAGGCCAGAGGAGGTCTGGTATATTTAATCAATAAGGCCAGAGGAGGACTGGTATATTTAATCAATAAGGCCAGAGGGGGGTGGTATATTTAATCAATAAGGCCAGAGGAGGTCTGGTATATTTAATCAATAAGGCCAGAGGAGGTCTGGTATATTTAATCAATAAGGCCAGAGGAGTCTGGTATATTTAATCAATAAGGCCAGAGGAGGTCTGGTATATTTAATCAATAAGGCCAGAGGGGGTCTGGTATATTTAATCAATAAGGCCAGAGGGGTCTGGTATATTTAATCAATAAGGACAGAAGGGGTCTGGTATATTTAATCAATAAGGCCAGAGGAGGTCAGGTATATTTAATCAATAAGGCCAGAGGGGTCTGGTATATTTAATCAATAAGGCCAGAGGAGGTCTGGTATATTTAATCAATAAGGCCAGAGGGGGTCTGGTATATTTAATCAATAAGGCCAGAGGGGGTCTGGTATATTTAATCAATAAGGCCAGAGGAGTCTGGTATATTTAATCAATAAGGCCAGAGGAGGTCAGGTATATTTAATCAATAAGGCCAGAGGAGGTCTGGTATATTTAATCAATAAGGCCAGAGGAGTCTGGTATATTTAATCAATAAGGCCAGAGGAGGTCTGGTATATTTAATCAATAAGGCCAGAGGAGGTCTGGGATATTTAATCAATAAGGCCAGAGGGGGGTGGTATATTTAATCAATAAGGCCAGAGGGGGGTGGTATATTTAATCAATAAGGCCAGAGGAGGTCTGGTATATTTAATCAATAAGGCCAGAGGGGGGTGGTATATTTAATCAATAAGGCCAGAGGAGGTCTGGTATATTTAATCAATAAGGCCAGAGGAGTCTGGTATATTTAATCAATAAGGCCAGAGGGGGTCTGGT
The DNA here is from genome assembly GCF_002021735.2 of Oncorhynchus kisutch. Classification (NCBI taxonomy): domain Eukaryota; kingdom Metazoa; phylum Chordata; class Actinopteri; order Salmoniformes; family Salmonidae; genus Oncorhynchus; species Oncorhynchus kisutch. The sequence goes on from NC_034201.2 coordinate 49,419,858, forward strand.
ATATTTAATCAATAAGGCCAGAGGGGGTCTGGTATATTTAATCAATAAGGCCAGAGGAGGTCTGGTATATTTAATCAATAAGGCCAGAGGAGGACTGGTATATTTAATCAATAAGGCCAGAGGGGGGTGATATATTTAATCAATAAGGCCAGAGGAGGTCTGGTATATTTAATCAATAAGGCCAGAGGAGGTCTGGTATATTTAATCAATAAGGCCAGAGGAGTCTGGTATATTTAATCAATAAGGCCAGAGGAGGTCTGGTATATTTAATCAATAAGGTCAGAGGAGGACTGGTATATTTAAGCAATAAGGCCAGAGGTGGTCTGGTATATTTAATCAATAAGGCCAGAGGAGGTCTGGTATATTTAATCAATAAGGCCAGAGGAGTCTGGTATATTTAATCAATAAGGCCAGAGGAGTCTGGTATATTTAATCAATAAGGCCAGAGGAGGTCTGGTATATTTAATCAATAAGGCCAGAGGAGGTCTGGTATATTTAATCAATAAGGCCAGAGGAGGTCTGGTATATTTAATCAATAAGGCCAGAGGAGTCTGGTATATTTAAGCAATAAGGCCAGAGGAGGTCTGGGATATTTAATCAATAAGGCCAGAGGAGGTCTGGTATATTTAATCAATAAGGCCAGAGGAGGTCTGGTATATTTAATCAATAAGGCCAGAGGAGGTCTGGTATATTTAATCAATAAGGCCAGAGGAGGTCTGGTATATTTAATCAATAAGGCCAGAGGACGTCTGGTATATTTAATCAATAAGGCCAGAGGACGTCTGGTATATTCAATCAATAAGGCCAGAGGACGTCTGGTATATTTAATCAATAAGGCCAGAGGACGTCAGGTATATTTAATCAATAAGGCCAGAGGACGTCAGGTATATTTAATCAATAAGGCCAGAGGAGGTCTGGTATATTTAATCAATAAGGCCAGAGGAGTCTGGTATATTTAATCAATAAGGCCAGAGGGGGGTGGTATATTTAATCAATAAGGCCAGAGGGGGGTGGTATATTTAAGCAATAAGGCCAGAGGAGGTCTGGTATATTTAATCAATAAGGCCAGAGGACGTCTGGTATATTTAATCAATAAGGCCAGAGGAGGTCTGGTATATTTAATCAATAAGGCCAGAGGAGGTCTGGTATATTTAATCAATAAGGCCAGAGGACGTCTGGTATATTTAATCAATAAGGCCAGAGGACGTCTGGTATATTTAATCAATAAGGCCAGAGGACGTCTGGTATATTTAATCAATAAGGCCAGAGGAGGACTGGTATATTTAATCAATAAGGCCAGAGGAGGTCTGGTATATTTAATCAATAAGGCCAGAGGAGGTCTGGTATATTTAATCAATAAGGCCAGAGGAGGTCTGGTATATTTAATCAATAAGGCCAGAGGAGGTCTGGTATATTTAATCAATAAGGCCAGAGGACGTCTGGTATATTTAATCAATAAGGCCAGAGGAGGTCTGGTATATTTAATCAATAAGGCCAGAGGAGGTCTGGTATATTTAATCAATAAGGCCAGAGGACGTCTGGTATATTTAATCAATAAGGCCAGAGGAGGTCTGGTATATTTAATCAATAAGGCCAGAGGAGGTCTGGTATATTTAATCAATAAGGCCAGAGGAGGTCTGGTATATTTAATCAATAAGGCCAGAGGAGGTCTGGTATATTTAATCAATAAGGCCAGAGGAGGTCTGGTATATTTAATCAATAAGGCCAGAGGAGGTCTGGTATATTTAATCAATAAGGCCAGAGGAGGTCTGGTATATTTAATCAATAAGGCCAGAGGAGGTCTGGTATATTTAATCAATAAGGCCAGAGGAGGTCTGGTATATTTAATCAATAAGGCCAGAGGAGGTCTGGTATATTTAATCAATAAGGCCAGGAGGAGGTCTGGTATATTTATCAATAAGGCCAGAGGAGGTCTGGTATATTTAATCAATAAGGCCAGAGGAGGTCTGGTATATTTAATCAATAAGGCCAGAGGAGGTCTGGTATATTTAATCAATAAGGCCAGAGGAGGTCTGGTATATTTAATCAATAAGGCCAGAGGAGGTCTGGTATATTTAATCAATAAGGCCAGAGGAGGTCTGGTATATTTAATCAATAAGGCCAGAGGAGGTCTGGTATATTTAATCAATAAGGCCAGAGGAGGTCTGGTATATTTAATCAATAAGGCCAGAGGAGGTCTGGTATATTTAATCCAATAAGGCCAGAGGAGGTCTGGTATATTTAAATCAATAAGGCAGAGGAGGTCTGGTATATTTAATCAATAAGGCCAGAGGAGGTTCTGGTATATTTAATCAATAAGGCCAGAGGAGGTCTGTATAATTTAATCAATAAGGACAGAGGAGGTCTGGTATATTTAATAATAAGGCCAGAGGAGGTCTGGTATATTAATCAATAAGGCCAGAGGAGGTCTGGTATATTTAATCAATAAGGCCAGAGGAGGTCTGGTATATTTAATCAATAAGGACAGAGGAGGTCTGGTATATTTAATCAATAGGCCAGAGGAGTCTGGTATACTTTATCAAGTAAGGGCCAGAGGAGGTCTGGTATATTTAATCAATAAGGCCAGAGGAGGTCTGGTATATTTAATCAATAAGGACAGAGGAGGTCTGGTATATTTAATCAATAAGGCCAGAGGAGGTCTGGTATATTTAATCAATAAGGCCAGAGGAGGTCTGGTATATTTAATCAATAAGGACAGAGGAGGTCTGGTATATTTAATCAATAAGGACAGAGGAGGTCTGGTATATTTAATCAATAAGGCCAGAGGAGGTCTGGTATATTTAATCAATAAGGCCAGAGGAGGTCTGGTATATTTAATCAATAAGGCCAGAGGAGGTCTGGTATATTTAATCAATAAGGACAGAGGAGGTCTGGTATATTTAATCAATAAGGACAGAGGAGGTCTGGTATATTTAATCAATAAGGACAGAGGAGGGTCTGGTATATTTAATCAATAAGGACAGAGGAGGTCTGGTATATTTAATCAATAAGGACAGAGGAGGTCTGGTATATTTAATCAATAAGGACAGAGGAGGTCTGGTATATTTAATCAATAAGGCCAGAGGAGGTCTGGTATATTTAATCAATAAGGCAGAGGAGGTCTGGTATATTTAATCAATAAGGACAGAGGAGGTCTGGTATATTTAATCAATAAGGCCAGAGGAGGTCTGGTATATTTAATCAATAAGGCCGGAGGAGGTCTGGTATATTTAATCAATAAGGCCAGAGGAGGTCTGGTATATTTAATCAATAAGGCCAGAGGAGGTCTGGTATATTTAATCAATAAGGCCAGAGGAGTCTGGTATATTTAATCAATAAGGCCAGAGGAGGTCTGGTATATTTAATCAATAAGGCCAGAGGAGGTCTGGTATATTTAATCAATAAGGCCAGAGGAGGTCTGGTATATTTAATCAATAAGGCCAGAGGAGGTCTGGTATATTTAATCAATAAGGCCAGAGGAGGTCTGGTATATTTAATCAATAAGGCCAGAGGAGGTCTGGTATATTTAATCAATAAGGCCAGAGGAGGTCTGGTATATTTAATCAATAAGGCCAGAGGAGGTCTGGTATATTTAATCAATAAGGCAAGAGGAGGTCTGGTATATTTAATCAATAAGGCCAGAGGAGGTCTGGTATATTTAATCAATAAGGCCAGAGGAGGTCTGGTATATTTAATCAATAAGGACAGAGGAGGTCTGGTATATTTAATCAATAAGGCCAGAGGAGGTCTGGTATATTTAATCAATAAGGCCAGAGGAGGTCTGGTATATTTAATCAATAAGGCCAGAGGAGGTCTGGTATATTTAATCAATAAGGACAGAGGAGGTCTGGTATATTTAATCAATAAGGCCAGAGGAGGTCTGGTATATTTAATCAATAAGGCCAGAGGAGGTCTGGTATATTTAATCAATAAGGCCAGAGGAGGTCTGGTATATTTAATCAATAAGGACAGAGGAGGTCTGGTATATTTAATCAATAAGGCCAGAGGAGGTCTGGTATATTTAATCAATAAGGCCAGAGGAGGTCTGGTATATTTAATCAATAAGGACAGAGGAGGTCTGGTATATTTAATCAATAAGGACAGAGGAGGTCTGGTATATTTAATCAATAAGGCCAGAGGAGGTCTGGTATATTTAATCAATAAGGCCAGAGGAGGTCTGGTATATTTAATCAATAAGGCCAGAGGAGGTCTGGTATATTTAATCAATAAGGACAGAGGAGGTCTGGTATATTTAATCAATAAGGACAGAGGAGGTCTGGTATATTTAATCAATAAGGACAGAGGAGGTCTGGTATATTTAATCAATAAGGACAGAGGAGGTCTGGTATATTTAATCAATAAGGACAGAGGAGGTCTGGTATATTTAATCAATAAGGACAGAGGAGGTCTGGTATATTTAATCAATAAGGCCAGAGGAGGTCTGGTATATTTAATCAATAAGGCCAGAGGAGGTCTGGTATATTTAATCAATAAGGCCAGAGGAGGTCTGGTATATTTAATCAATAAGGCCAGAGGAGGTCTGTATATTTAATCAATAAGGCCAGAGGAGGTCTGGTATATTTAATCAATAAGGCCAGAGGAGGTCTGGTATATTTAATCAATAAGGCCAGAGGGGGGTGGTATATTTAATCAATAAGGCCAGAGGAGGTCTGGTATATTTAATCAATAAGGCCAGAGGGGGGTGGTATATTTAATCAATAAGGCCAGAGGAGGTCTGGTATATTTAATCAATAAGGGCAGAGGAGGTCTGGTATATTTAATCAATAAGGCCAGAGGAGGTCTGGTATATTTAATCAATAAGGCCAGAGGAGGTCTGGTATATTTAATCAATAAGGCCAGAGGAGGTCTGGTATATTACTTCATAGTTTGATGTCATCACTATTATTCTACAATGTAAAAAATATTAAAAAATAAAGAAAAACCTTTGAATGAGGAGCTGTATGTATGTATGACTGGTTACTGTATATTGTCATCATTGAAGGGTAGCCTAGTGGTTAGAGCGGTGGACTAGTAACCGGAAGGTTGCAAGTTCAAACCCCTGAGCTGACAAGGTACAAATCTGTCGTTCTGCCCCTGAACAGGCAGTTAACCCACTGTTCCTAGGCCGTCATTGAAAATAAGAATTTGTTCTTAACTGACTTGCCTAGTTAAATAAAGGTAAAAAAATTAATAAAAATTGTGCCGTTGCCGTCCATACAGTTAACATTACAGACTTGTTAGCTTGTAGCTAGCGAACGTTACTGGATAGGACATTCGCTATCTTATATGCCTGTTACACGCAAGTGTCAAGGCCCATGGTTTAACACAGATGACTTCAGTTATGTGGAAAACCTATAAATAGATATAGCTTCCGTTGTTTGTAGCTTTCCACTCATCTGACTGGTGTTAGCTAGCTACTAGCGCTGTTGCTACGCAACCCACCATGTATCAGAACTCTAAAACTAAAACTAAATATCAGCGCTGGTTCCATATGATGTTGTTGGCATGCCGATAGCCTTTCTCTGGGCTCAGAGATTCAGCACTACCTCCTTCCAACCACATGACGGGGCACGGCACCAATCACTGAAGCTCTGGATTCCACTCCAGACGTTGATTCATCAAAGTGAAGACAGTCAGTATTACATGTCAGATTGGAAAGGGGTTTCGTGTACAGTGGGACAGTTTAACTGTGTAATTCACCATAACTGTGTAGTCAGGATTCAGTTGATCTTACCCACGGAAGGGAGGGAAGCCACACAACAAGATGTAGGCGATGACTCCTACTGCCCAGATATCTACCTTAAGGCCATACCTAGAACACAAAGAGAGAGAGAGAATACACAGGTCAGAGAGAAAGAGCGAGGGAGAGAGAGAGACAGGAAGGGAGAGAGAGAGAGGGAGAGAGAGAGAAAAGGAGGGAGAGAGAGAGAGAGGGAGGTGGAAGAGATAGATAGAGAGTTGGAGGAGGGAGGGAGGGAGAGAGAGGGAGAGAGACAGGAAGGGAGAGAGAGGGAGAGAGAGAGAAAGGGAGGGAGGGAGAGAGAGAGAGAGAGAGAGGGAGGTGGAAGAGAGAGAGAGTTGGAGGAAGGAGGGAGAGGGAGAGGGAGAGAGAGGGGGGTGGGAGAGAGAGAGGGAGGTGGAAGAGATAGAGAGAGAGGAAGAGGGAGAGAGAGATAGAGAGATAGGTGGAGGAGGGAGGGAGAGAGAGAGAGAGAGAGAGCGAGGTGGAAGAGGGAGAGAGAGAGAGAGAGAGGAGAGAGAGAGAGAGAGAGAGAGAGAGAGGGAAGAGGGTAAGATAGAGAGAGAGGGAAGTGGAAGAGAGAGAGAGAGAGAGGGAGGTAGAAGAGGGAGAGGGGGGGGGGGGGTAAGGAGACACACGTACCCTGTCTCTGCGATGATCTCGGGTGCTACATATGTGGGTGTCCCACAGACTGTGTAGAGAGGTCCGTCTACTACCGTGGCCAGACCAAAGTCTCCCAACTTCAGACTCTTACTGCCATCAGCATGCTCATACACCTGGAGGGGAGAGGAGAGAAGAAGGGAGAGTAGAGTAGAGTAGAGTAGAGTAGAGGAGAGGAGAGGAGAGGAGAGGAGAGGAGAGGAGAGGAGAGGAGAGGAGGTATTCACACTTCCAGTGACATGTATTCACACACTGAATACTTCCAGTGACATGTATTCACACACTGAATACTTCCAGTGACATGTATTCACACTGAATACTTCCAGTGACATGTATTCACACACTGAATACTTCCAGTGACATGTATTCACACGGAATACTTCCAGTGACATGTATTAACACACTGAATACTTCCAGTGACATGTATTCACACACTGAATACTTCCAGTGACATGTATTCACACACTGAATACTTCCAGTGACATGTATTCACACTGAATACTTCCAGTGACATGTATTCACACACTGAATACTTCCAGTGACATGTATTCACACTGAATACTTCCAGTGACATGTATTCACACTGAATACTTCCAGTGACATGTATTCACACACTGAATACTTCCAGTGACATGTATTCACACTGAATACTTCCAGTGACATGTATTCACACACTGAATACTTCCAGTGACATGTATTCACACTGAATACTTCCAGTGACATGTATTCACACACTGAATACTTCCAGTGACATGTATTCACACGGAATACTTCCAGTGACATGTATTAACACACTGAATACTTCCAGTGACATGTATTCACACACTGAATACTTCCAGTGACATGTATTCACACACTGAATACTTCCAGTGACATGTATTCACACTGAATACTTCCAGTGACATGTATTCACACATTGAATACTTCCAGTGACATGTATTCACACGGAATACTTCCAGTGACATGTATTCACACACTGAATACTTCCAGTGACATGTATTCACACGGAATACTTCCAGTGACATGTATTAACACACTGAATACTTCCAGTGACATGTATTCACACACTGAATACTTCCAGTGACATGTATTCACACACTGAATACTTCCAGTGACATGTATTCACACTGAATACTTCCAGTGACATGTATTCACACACTGAATACTTCCAGTGACATGTATTCACACTGAATACTTCCAGTGACATGTATTCACACTGAATACCTCCAGTGACATGTATTCACACACTGAATACTTCCAGTGACATGTATTCACACTGAATACTTCCAGTGACATGTATTCACACACTGAATACTTCCAGTGACATGTATTCACACTGAATACTTCCAGTGACATGTATTCACACACTGAATACTTCCAGTGACATGTATTCACACGGAATACTTCCAGTGACATGTATTCACACACTGAATACTTCCAGTGACATGTATTCACATGGAATACTTCCAGTGACATGTATTCACACACTGAATACTTCCAGTGACATGTATTCACACACTGAATACTTCCAGTGACATGTATTCACACACTGAATACTTCCAGTGACATGTATTCACACGGAATACTTCCAGTGACATGTATTCACACACTGAATACTTCCAGTGACATGTATTCACACGGAATACTTCCAGTGACATGTATTAACACACTGAATACTTCCAGTGACATGTATTCACACACTGAATACTTCCAGTGACATGTATTCACACTGAATACTTCCAGTGACATGTATTCACACACTGAATACTTCCAGTGACATGTATTCACACTGAATACTTCCAGTGACATGTATTCACACTGAATACTTCCAGTGACATGTATTCACACACTGAATACTTCCAGTGACATGTATTCACACTGAATACTTCCAGTGACATGTATTCACACACTGAATACTTCCAGTGACATGTATTCACACTGAATAGTTCCAGTGACATGTATTCACACACTGAATACTTCCAGTGACATGTATTCACACTGAATACTTCCAGTGACATGTATTCACACACTGAATACTTCCAGTGACATGTATTCACACGGAATACTTCCAGTGACATGTATTCACACACTGAATACTTTCAGTGACATGTATTCACACACTGAATACTTCCAGTGACATGTATTCACACGGAATACTTCCAGTGACATGTATTAACACACTGAATACTTCCAGTGACATGTATTCACACACTGAATACTTCCAGTGACATGTATTCACACACTGAATACTTCCAGTGACATGTATTCACACTGAATACTTCCAGTGACATGTATTCACACGGAATACTTCCAGTGACATGTATTCACACACTGAATACTTCCAGTGACATGTATTCACACGGAATACTTCCAGTGACATGTATTAACACACTGAATACTTCCAGTGACATGTATTCACACACTGAATACTTCCAGTGACATGTATTCACACAACCGCAAAACATTTATGTGGCATGATTCAGTCATGTAGCTACTTTTGCCATAAAATGAATAACCTTTTGTCTTTTATAAAGGTCAGTTAGAGATCTCCGAGTCTTTGGGGACTTTTACACAGTGGTGTAAAGTACTTAAGTAAAAACACTTCAAGTACTACTTAAATAGGTATATATATATATATACTAAATATACTACTTAAATAGGTATATATATATATACTAAATATACTACTTAAATAGGCGTCCCGCTTAAACTTCTGGTGAAACCGGAGGGCGCGCGATTCCAATAAATAATCATACAAATTATGGATATTGAACATTCTTCCTAGGTATTGGCCTTTCTAGGGAGTTTTTCCTAGCCACCGTGCTTCTACACCTGCATTGCTTGCTGTTTGGGGTTTTAGGCTGGGTTTCTGTACAGCACTTTGAGATATCAGCTGATGTACGAAGGGCTATATAAATAAATTTGATTTGATTTGATTTTGATTTAGATACATATAAGTGTCTTATATCGGCTGAAAGCTTAAAGTCTTGTTAATCTAACTGCACTGTCCGATTTACAGTAGCTATTACAGTGAAAGTATGCCATGTGATTGTTTGAGGACGGCGTCCCACATCAAAATATTTTTCCACCAGCACAGGTTTCATACATGCACAAATAGAGATAAAATATTAACTTACTTTTTGAAAATCTTCCTCTGATTTGTCATCCAAAGGGTCCCAGCTATAACATGTAGT